>NC_044555.1:45562446-45862446 GCF_007565055.1 Rhinopithecus roxellana
AGCTGAGTAGATAATGAGTAATTTTCTGAAAAAAAATATTTCCTATATAAATGGCACTCAGAAATATTTGTAATTTTATAATTCTCATTTTTCTTGATGTAGGTGGTTGGCTCTTTACTTTTTCTAGAGATTTATTGCTGAAAAGCCACAGAGAAGAAGTTTGATTAATTTTTTTTTTTATTGTTTTGACCTTCTTGGATTGCTAGATGGGGATTACAAAAGTCTTCAGCAGTGAACCTATTAGACTAACTACATTTATCCTTAAGATTAAGGAACGGATTATTCAAGTGTAATCAAAAGGCAAAACTTTAATTGGCATCTTGCATTTCCAAATTGACCTTGGATTTTTGTGATATAAAAAGACAAAATGATACTGGGGAAGATGCAGTTGGTCAATGACTTAAAAACATATGATTTTGAAATTTTGCTCCATGTCAGTTTTTTATTCAATAAAACAAATGGAAAAACTTATACATCTAGAACTGCAGGATCTCCAGCTCTCAGGATGTATCGCTCAGCCTAGTACTACTTACTAGCTATGTTTTGGGTTAAATAGGTTTTCTGTGATGGTCCAGGAATGCAACCACCATTCATAACATTACGATCTCTAAATTCTAAATAACAGTCTTTTGGAATTCCTCTAAGTAATAAAGGTATAATGTGTAGACTTCTCATATCTAATTCCTTAGAAATGTGAAGTACAACTGAGGACCAGATATGGTTCTGTGTTACAAAGAAATACTCATTCCTTAGTAGTTGTGTTTGTATTTTATTGATTTCTATTTTTATATATGTATGCATGTATCTGTGTATGTATTGTAATCAAGCAACAACTGGATAAAATGGATAAGTTCTGGAAATGTTGGAGTAAGAAGGTTACAGAATGTATTCCAATAAATGAAATAAGCATTGCAGAACAAATATGTTAATGTTTTTGTGTTAGAGAAAATAGTTTATTATTCATTACAATTAAGTTATTTGAAGTGTGATTAAGCTTAGGGTTTTTTCCTAAGTTTTTAATTTTAATTATTATGATACATAATGGTTGTGTATATGTATAGGGTACATGTGATACTTTGATACAAGCATACAATGTGTAGTGGTCAAATCAGGGTAATTGGGGTATCTATCACCGCAGTCATTTATGATTTCTTTGTGTTAGGAAAGTTTCAATTTTACTCTTCTGGTTTTATTTATTTATTTATTTATTTATTTATTTATTTATTTTGAGACGGAGTCTCGCTCTGTCGCCCAGACTGGAGTGCAGTGGCACGATCTCGGCTCACTGCAACCTCCGCCTGCCGGGTTCACGCCATTCTCCTGCCTCAACCTCCCGAGCAGCTGGGCCTACAGGCACCTGCCACCACGCCCGGCTAATTTTTTGTATTTTTAGTTGAGACGAGGTTTCACCGTGTTAGCCAGAATGGTCTCAATCTCCTGACCTCTTTATCCGCCCGCCTCAGCCTCCCAAAGTGCTGGGATTACAGGCATGAGTCACCGCGCCCGGCCTCTTCTGGTTATTTCAAAATATACAATAAATTATTGTTAACTATAGTCGCCCTCTAGAGTTTTTTTGTTTGTTTGTTTTTTTCTGACTGTGGTAGAGCTAAGGGAAGGTAGTATTAGGGTAGTGGTTAAAACCATCGGATTTAAAATTAAACGGATCTGGCTTTAAGTCCCAGCTCTGCTACTTACTAGCAGCGTGGCCTTGTGAATATCAAATGAGATATAAAGGGCTTAGCACAGTACCTGGCCCATTATGAGAGCTCAATAGTCTATTGTTATTTTCTTCACCCTTAAGACTGTGTAAGCTTTGTAATCTACTGAATTCAATGAGCAGAAATCATTCAATTCTGCCTCCTAGATTTTCTCTTTATTCCAGACTTCCATGGAGCTGTAGTGTTGCCAACTGTGTCTTACTAACTTTGAAAGAATAATTCATTTTTTTCTTATAGGTTATTCATGCTCATTGCAAAATATTCATAAAATTGGGAAAAATAAAATACATAATTTATAAATAAACACACAAAGAAAAAAACATGAGCAATATTTTGGTGAATATCTTTCCTGGATTTCTCTTTCTATATATTGTTATAACATTTAAAAAACAGGGTAAGAAATCCATTATAAAGGGGAAAGGAAAGGCTTAGCTTCAATTCCAGAGCAACATGGTTCTGTTCCTTTTATGGCAATAAGGCAAAGCTTGTATTCAGGTAGAGCACCACATAAAAGTGGTCTTTGACCAGTGTAAAGTGGCTTGTCTATGCACAGGTCTACAAAGGTCATCCCTCTCTGAGCCTAGAAACTTTCTTTTCTCCAAACATTGAAAAACTTTGGGCTTAATTACAACTTGTCCTTTCAGGCAAACCTTATGCTTGACTAGTACATTTTTTTTTTAACTTCGGTTGATTGAATTCCTCATGAATAATCTAAGAATTACAACCCAATGCAACCACTGACTTTTTGCGGCATTAGGCTTAAATGTTTTGTGATGAACTCTTTCCCCCACTCCCCCTCAGGTTACATTATGATATCAATCTGCCTAAAATTAGGTTTCAATAGTACAAAATAATATACATTTTAATATTGATCCAAAAAGTTTTCATCCACAGTTTAAAATTTCACTAGCGTAAAGGCATGAAAATCTGTTCTTCAATCTTCTCGAAAGTGTGAAATGATTTAAATGTAAAGCATTTATTGCTTTAACTTGTGACTATACAGTTTGATTACCTACTGATAATAACCTGGTGTTTATTCTGCCTGTTCTTTTATTTTTTAATTTTTAATTTTTGTGGACACATAGTAGGTGTATGTATTTATGGGGTACATGCAAAGTTTTGATACAGGCATAAAATGTGAAACGATCACATGGAGAATAAGGTATCCATCCCCACAAGTATTTATCCTTTGTGCTACAAACAATGCAATTACACTCTTTTGATTATTTTAAAATTTACAATTAAGTTATTACAGTTGTGTTATCAAATAGTAGATCTTACACATTATTTCTAACAATTTTATATATCCATTAACTCTTCCCACATTCCCCCAATCCCTCCATTACCCTTCCCAGACTCTCGTAACCACCTTTCTACTCTCTTTGGCCAAGAGTTCAATTGTTTTGATTTTAAGATCCCACAAAAAGTGAGAACATGTGATATTTGTCTTTCTTTGCCTGGCTTATTTCACTTAACATATTAATCTCCAGTTTCACCCATGTTGTTGAAAATGACTGGATTTCATTCTTTCATTCTTCTTTATGATTGAATAGTACTCCACTGTGTATATGCACCACATTTTCTTTACCCATTAATCAATTGATGGACATTTAGGTTGCTTGTGAATCTTAGCTATTGTGAGTAGTGCTGCCATAAGCATGGTGGTGCAGATATCTCTTTGATGCACCAATTTACTTTCTTTTGTGCATATACCCAGTAGTGGGCTTGCTGGATCTTATAGCAGTCCTATTTTTACTTCTTTGAGAAGCCTACTAGTGTTTCCATTTCTCCACATCCTCACCAGCATGCATTACTTTGTTGTTTTGTTAAAAATGATTTTAACTGGGATGAGATGGTATCTCCTTGTGGTTTTAATTTTCATTTCTCTGATGATTGCTGATACTAAACATTTTTCCATATGCCTGCTGGACATTTTTATGTCTTCTTTTGAGAAATGTCTATTCAGATCTTTTGATCAATTTTAACAGGATTATTTGTTAATTTTTGCTATCTAGTTGTTTGAGTTCTTTATATACCCTGGTTATCAATCTCTTGTCAGTTGAAGAGTTTCCAAATATTTTCTCCTATTCTTTAGATTGTCTCTTCACCCTGGTAATTGTTTTCTTTGCTGTGCAGAAGCTTTTTAGCTTGACATGATCCAATTTGTACATTTTTGCTTTGGTCGCCTGTGCTTTTGAGGTCACATTGAAGAAATCTTCGGCAAGACCAATGTTGGGAAGCATTTCTCCAATTTTTAAAAGTAGTTTCATAGTCTCAGGTCTTAGATTTAAATATTTAATCCATTTAAATTTGATTTTTGTATATGACAATAGGGATATAGTTTCCTTGTTCTGCATAAGGATATCTAGATTTTCCAGCATCTTTATTAAACAGAGTGTCTTTTCCCCAGTGTATATTCTTGGCATCTTTGTCGAAAATAAGTTGACTGTAAATGCATGACTTTTTTTTCTGTTTTTATTGGTCTATGTGTCTGGCTTTATGCCAGTACCATGCTGTTTTGGTTACTATAGCTCTGTAGTATAATTTGAAGTCAGGTAATGTGATGCCCCCAGTTTTGTTTTTTGCTCAGGATTTCTCTGGCTATTGTGGGTCTTTGTGTGGTTTTATGTAATTTTAAAATTGCTTTTTCTCTTCCTGTGAAGAATGTTATTAATATCTTTGTAGGTATTACTTTGAATCTGTAGATTGCTTTGGCTAGTATGTACAGTTTAACAATATTGATTCTTCCAATTCATGTTTGCTTTTTACACATAGAAATGATACTGATTTTCCTTTATTTTAGATATACTAGAATGAGGCTAAAGAGAAACATTATTTGCACAGGAAGATGTTGAATTATGTTTTAAATTCAATATAAATTAATATTTTGTTTTGTAATGTATTTTTTGCATTTCTTCATTGTAAAGGAATAATTCATTTATATGTCTTTATAAATTTTAACACTATTCATAACTCACAATTATGCATAATGCCATGAATACATTTTCTCCAGTTTAGTATAGTTAAAAAAAACAAAGAATACTTGGTTTTGATTGGTTGTTATTATGCAGAGGACGGGCCTTTATACGTGTAGTTGATTCAATTTGTATCTCAAAGACTCTTTGCTAAGACATACCCTGATTCTCTCACCTTATGTTTATGTCTGGCTTCTGTCATTGGAACATATTTCTTGCTGGATTCTAGTTAGTCCCACTGGTTGGAAGTGTCTAGGGCTAGAGCGAGTTCTAGTCAATTGTTTTTTCATCTTTTCAGAAATAAAACTTTAATTCAAATAACAAACAAGTATTTATGAGTTCCTACTAAACACTTAGCATTGCTCTCATTGTTATAGGACATATAAAGACATTTTCAAACCAGGTCTTTGCTTTCAGAGGTCTTATAATCTACTTAACGAGGAAAAAATATACATACATGAAATAATAAGTTGACAACAAAGGAGGATAGGAAGCGCTTAAGTGTATGTAACAACTAAGAGCATTTACGCACAGTAATTACTTGATCTAGGCCAGAGTTCCTGTGGAGAAAGGAAGGTTTAATAACTGAAAGAATAGCAGAAAGGGTGTAGGTAGTCAAAGAAAAGGAGACTGGCTTCATAGCTCGCTCAACATTGAAGTCCTAGAGGCTGCAGCATTTTCTGCCTGCTTCTTCCTTTTGCCTTCCACAATAATTTGTTTTAAGCTTCAATGTCGTTAGATACTGCAGAGCTTCTGATTCAAATTAACTACTTTAAGTGATTAGGACAACTTGTAAGTAGGTACTCATTAAATCTTCCAGAAAGTTGCCATAAAGCACTTAGTTTTTGAAAATCTTCTGTATATGTGCAAATTTTTAAAATCTACATCCACCTTCTAGGACTGTGAACTCCTGCAAGACAGTGACAATGACTTCTGTATGTCTCTATTTTACTCAGTAAGTAGCATAAAACAGACAATAAATATTTATTAGATATATATTTTATTTATTTATTAATTCATTTATCATTAATTTTAATTTTCTTATGTGTGCCTTTTAGAGAAAAGTTAGACTGGTAAAATATTTTGGGGGCTGGTGGGAGTATTGTTATCTGATAGCTTGATTAAATGCCTAGTAGCCCAAATTAAAGTACGAGGTGCTATATTAAAAAAACACAGAGATACCACTCTTTTTCATTATGAGAGCTTGTTTATACTTCAACACATTATATACTAATGGGTGAAAGCAAAAAAAGGATCTTTTGATGGTCGAATAATGGTCTAAATAGAAAGCTGTTCTCACTTTCTTTGACATCTTTGTTATAATATCTTTTTTAAAACTTCCACTTCTATTATTTGGTTCTTAAGTGGCTTTCCTAAAAAAAAAATCACATTTATCTACCAAAGAAAAAAAAAAAAAAGCTTTGGAATTTCACAGTGAAAAGACAAAGGAATAAAAATGAAAAAGATCCAACCAAAGGTCAGGATCTGATGAATAAAAATACTCTGTTGTATATGACAAGTGTGGGGCACCATCTGATAGTGGAGGGAAAAGTAATGAAAAAGTTAAGAACAGCAGACCTCATAAAGCATGTGAGAATTATTACCAAGTTAAAACACAGAAATTGCCAAATTATAAGAGGCAAAATTTAACGTGGGCAGGCTTCATTTGTTTTGCATGGAGAGCTACAGGAACCATGTCTGATTATCAGTGGGGATTGACACAGACCTTTCTGACAAGTATTCTAAATAATAGATTCTAGTTCTAGTCATTACCAAGAAAGGTGAATAGTTATAACTTAATTTCAAAGCAATTTGCTGTTGCATCATATACAGTTTGTTGTATAAAGGGAAATCGTAAGATATACAGACTGCAGGAAATAAAACATGTGTCTAATATTTCATCATATTTAGCTGTGTTTTAGATATTTGTTTTTTCTTATAAAGTGCAAACTTAGGGGGCTTAAGCAACTCTTGTTGTTAGAAGGATATTAACAATTTATTTTTAATATGGAAAATAAACATATCTATATAGAATAATTTTTGTCTATTTTAATGAAGTGGCATTGTGTAATGGAAAGGCCATGAGCTCTGGAATCAGTCAGAGCTCAGTTCAAATCTCTGTTCTGCAACAGACTAGTTGATTAATTTTGGCCCAGTTGGTATTTGCACTTCATTTATTATTGTGAGGTTATAGTGAAGATTAAATGGAAAAATATAAAAGTAATTTTAATATAGTAAATATTCAAATATCAGCAATTTCAAATGTTTTATGAGGAACATGCTACATTTAATAGTTAATAAATCAAAATACATTTTTACCTTGCTTTATCCCTAAATTTCACTTGAATATCTTTTCTTTACCTGACCTTGCCACTTTGACTAGCTGTTCTTTCCCTAGCTAAAGGAAATGAATAAACCATATATCTGGTTTTGCACAATTGACCTTTCATCTCCACCTCTCTTAAACCTTTTTAAGGTGACATTTCTGCAAAAGAATTAGAAAATACTTGCGCTGTGGGAGACTTAAAACCACATATACTTCATTTATCTTTTGTCTGGCAATTGTTATGAGACAGAAAATGTGTATGTCTGTACTTAAAAAATAGAAAAATTACAATTGAATTTTAAAGATACATGCAAATTGTATTTCTAACTTGATATATATACTGTCAGGATGATGTCATGTCACCTTAGATCATAAAGCGATTGAGAACAGGAATCATGTCATGAGGGGAAATCACATAATGGACCATAGTGATCAACCCGATTAAAAGCTGCAAACATTAAAAAGCTGCAAACAAAGAACTATCCTGTGCTGAAAAACACCAGGCAACATGTAGTATTTCAGGAATTTCAGCAGTTGCTCAATGTAAAACTTGCTCCCTGGGGATTTTTTTATTCTGTTTCTCTCAAACAATCACGAATTTACCCGAGAATGGACATTAGTAGATACTGAACTGCTTTATGTTTTGTTTGTTTTACAGAATAGAAAATAAAAAAAATAAAGCCTGTATGATAACAGGTGGAAAACAAGAAATTGATGGTAATTATCAAGTCACCGAATGCCATTTATTAGAAGAGATTACTGAATATCATTAAATAATAAGGAAACGAATTCTCCTGAGATTAATTAGCACTTGACAATAAACTTAAGGCTTTTGATGCCCACATTATTTTTGAATATTTTAATATTTTCCAGAAACTTAAAAAAATAATAAATACATAAAATTTCACTGGCCGAATAAAGCCATTATTTATGAGAAACATTTATAACAGGAACTCAGATTCCTTCTTCAACATTTGCACACAGAACTACAACTGAACGCAAAAAATCTGTAACAGATTAAGAGCAGATTGTTGACTATCACATTTTTGGAAGACTGGTTGCTTACTAGTTGACCAAGCCTACCTACTTAAAGTAGCTGAGGCTAAAATGAAAATACTTCAGCTAAAAACATTTTAAAAATGTTATCCTGGAACACTATTATCATGAAACTCTTCTATCTTCTGGAAGAGATTCTAAACTATTCAGAGAACAAAGAAGCAACATCATAGTTGCTTGACAGGAGAGGTATTCTTCAGGACTAAACTGATAAGAGAGAAAATACAATTTAACAGATAAAATGACATACATTGGTAACAATGCCTGACTCTGAGTGTAACAAATACTTTGAAATAATATCTTCAAAAATTGAAACAATAACCAGAAAACATCATTTTATAAACTGTTGTGAAACAAAAGCTTCTTATATTCTCCTCTTGCTTCCAAAGAGAAATAGCCATAAATGTTTCTTAAAATAGAGGGAGCGGCCGGGCGCGGTGGCTCAAGCCTGTAATCTCAGCACTTTGGGAGGCCGAGACGGGCGGATCACGAGGTCAGGAGATCGAGACCATCCTGGGTAACATGGTGAAACCCCGTCTCTACTAAAATATACAAAAAACTAGCCGGGCGAGGTGGCGGGCGCCTGTAGTCCCAGCTACTCGGGAGGCTGAGGCAGGAGAATGGCATAAACCCGGGAGGTGGAGCTTGCAGTGAGCTGAGATCCGGCCACTGCACTCCAGCCCGGGTGACAGAGCGAGACTCCGTCTAAAAAAAAAAAAAAAAATAGAGGGAGGTAGGTTATACTAGACTGATACCGAATGTCAGAAAATTTATGCACCCAGCTAATGAGAGAAAACATAAAAGAGCAAGTCCGTAAGAAAATGTATGTGACTCTAACTTTCAAGAAATGAAAAAAGCAAAACATCATGTTGACTGAACATGTTATAATTGAAAAACATTAAGCCATCATTTACACAAACGAAATACTTTGTGTTTATTTGAATTATATAAATGTAACCACCCGATGGGTTCACCTTGCCTGCTGGCTAGACAGAGCGGATTTATCAAGACAGGGGAATTGAAATAGAGAAAGAGTAATTCACGCAGAGCCAGCTGTGCAGGAGATGAGAGTTTTATTATTACTCAAATCGGTCTCCCTGAGCATTGGATCAGAGTTTTTAAGGACAACTTGGTGGGTTGGGAAGCCAGCAAACCAGGAGTGCTGATTGGTTGGGTAGGAGATGAAATCATGGGGAATTGATGCTGTCCTCTTGTGCTGAATCAGTTCCTGGGTGGGGGCCACAAGATCAGATGAGCCAGTTAATCGATCTGGGTGATGCCAGTTGATCCATCAAGTGTAGTGCCTGCAAAATATCTCAAGCACTGATTTAGGAGCAGTTTAGGGAGGGTCAGAATCTTGTACCCTCTAGCTGTATGACACCTAAACCATAATTTCTAACCTTATGGCTAATTTGTTAGTCCTACAAAGGCATTCTAGTTCCCAGGCAAGAAGTAGGTTTGTTTTGGAAAAGGACTATTACCATCTTTGTTTTATACTATAAACTATAAACTAAGTTTCTCCCAAAGTTAGTTAAGCTTACAGGCAGGAATGAACAAGGACAACTTAAAGTTTAGAAAGCAAGATGGAGCCAGTTAGGTTAGATCTTTTTCACTGGCTCAGTCATAATTTTGCAAAGGCAGTTTCATAAGCATGTGGGCCCTGGAGACAGCTCTTCTACTTCCTCGCCTTGTGACTTGAGCAAATTATTTAACTTCCATGCCTTACTCATATGTAGCATGGAGGTAGTCAGAGTGTCTATTACATAAAGGTGGATCTGATAATTAATTGAAATAAAATAAATGAAACACTTAGAAGATACACTCATCAAAAAATAAGGACAACAAATTTAGCCATAATTTTATATAAATATGAATATGTATATTTTTTCCTCATCAGGTGGTTAAAAAAATAAAACAAGGATTAAGCTTATCAAATAGTATTTTCAAATCATTGGCTGTCTCAAGTAAGTTTGCTTCTAACTGAATTCCATTGGTTTAATTAGAGTGGAGCAAACCCAGACAGCCTACAGTAACTTTAAGGAAAAATGTCAACAAATTATTACCTGTATTAAAAAAGTTGAAAAGGAATCATTTATTACAAAAGACCGTTTGTGAGTCTGGGTTTAGCTAGAGCTAAAACTGGAAACAGTGCTTTTACTGATCACTGTTTTACCTTCTATTTTGGGGTTTATATATGGTAATTTTCTGGCCATTTTCAGGATAGGTTTCCAGGGTAGATTAGTTTAAGCTAAAGGATAGCAACCTTGGTATTTATGCTCAGAGTGCCACATTACAAGATTTAAAGTTGTTTGTTTATCCTGGGTTGGCTCTGGGCAAAATTGAGGATTAGACAACGCTGACTTATATCTTTAGTTTACACCGCATATTCCTAGTTTAACATTCTTATCCTTCTGGCTTTTAATATGAGTCTTTTTTCTGGGAATTTCTCATTTTTAAAGGGTTATACTAGAGGTGGAAGAATATCTGTCTTTACTGTAGCTTCTGAAATGAGTGCTGTGAGGTGAATTGCCATTACCCTTCCTCACATCTTCAGTAGAGAATAATTTAAAAATAATTCAGTGTAAGAGGTGACAAATTGTTGCTTATCCCATGTACAGTATTCTCCCCGTCTCTGCCTCTTTCTGCCCACCCACAGGAAATTAGAAAAATATCTAAATATCTGAACCCTAAATGAGTAAGAGCAGGAAGAAAACCTTGTAGACCAGAAGCCATTTTGGTGGATTGAAAGGTGCATCGAAATGTTCTTAAGGGACTTGGGAAGGATTATTAGGAGGATAACAACACAATTTTGAAAGCGTAGAAAATAGAATAAAACAGTAAAATTTCCCCAAACATGAAATATTACTTTTATTAATAATACTAAAGTGCTTTAGAGGCTACAAAAATGCATTTCTCCTTCTTAGCACCTACCTCTTATTGATTTGCTGCCAATAAATGATTATAATCTGTCAGTGCAACCGTATTTAAGGAGGACGGATAAAACAAAGCAGACAAGTAGTTCTCAGCCCACAAAAGGATATAGAAACTGTCATTCATTTAGAAAACCAAACATTTAATAGTCTTGAAAGTGTTATTGTATAGATTCTTGGAAAATGGCACGTTTTACATACGGAACAGAGTAAGGCGCCATGAGTACCAGAAATGCTAATTTAATCTTCAAGAATGTTAGTGTGATCACTTTTCCTTAAAGTTAAATGCAAGTATTACTCTCACACATTCTTTTTTCTTCAGAATTATTACTTGTGCTATGAGCATGAAATGCTGTGTGGAAGCTAACATTTCTCAGAAGTGCCATGCTAATATCAAGTACTTTGTGAAGATGTGGAGCAGTATTTGTTAGTGACATTCCTATCTTCATCTTCCTTGGTGTTTCTAGCACTGGAAGGAACCATGAATGAAATTGACTTTACATTTGTTTCACTGTCATTTTTTGTCTTTTTGGAGAGCATTAGGTATGACAAATGCTGTTGTTTATGTAAAAATATGCCAGCTAAACTTAGGATTGCATCAGAAGCCAAAAAATTAAAATTGCAATATACTAAGTTTGCTTTACTTTTCATAGGCAGACTATGTTATACTTCCATTTACGTACGGAGTGTGTAATAGTAAGGTTAAGAAGCAGTCTCTGGAAACTGACTACCTAAATTCAAAACCTAGCTTCCCTTTTTAGCCTTATGGCTCTGAGAATGTTACAGAATTACTTTAGGCCTTGGATTCCTCAACTGTAAAATGAGAGTGGTAATACTATCAGATTCTTCTGCCAGCTATTGTGAGAATTACATGCAGATAATGCAAACAGCCTAACACAGAGCCTGGTACATAGTAAGCTCAAAGTAAATGTTAGGTGGTTTTTTTGTTTGTTTGTTTTTGTTTTTTTCTACTACTGCTACTATTGCCATGCCTTAAGCTGCTGCTGCTGCTACTGTGACTACTACTACAAATACCAATGCTATTATAGTATAATAGAACAAATATACAGATGCTCCTAGTACTACTACCAAGAGTATCCAATACCAACATTATTGCTAAAATGAGAACTGAACGGTTCCTGTCATTCTTCTCTTTCTGAGGCTTACATCTTCCCACTTCACCCTAACTTAGAAGGAGTAAAAATTACCACTGCCTTCAACACTGTTGTTTCAACTTCCCATCCGAACACATACATGCATGCACCTTGATAATGTCTGCATGAGTGCTGTTGAAGTACTGACTGTATCTCGGGGAATGCTGACCCCAGCAGGAAAATACATACTGTCTGTGTCTTTTCTTCAAATCCTGCCCCAGGCTGAGTGACATCTGGTGTCCCCAAACCAACCCTGCGATAAGACTTTACTGTTGGCTGCAGCTAAACCCTCTTCTCAGTCCAACCCTTACATTGAAAAAATCCCATTCATAATGAGGTGATATGCACATATGTAGCACTTTTTTCATCCTGAAAGCATAACGGCTTCATCGCTAGTTAAAATGAGCTGTCTTTTTAATCTCACATTTTATAAGCTGCATAGGAATTCAGTTTATAGTTTATAATCTTTTCTTGACATTTATATTCTATTTCCCTCCTCCTTCACAAATGAACAGTCATTGCAGATTTTTCCTGGGAGACTGTGAAACTTACTCTAGCAATACTGAGA
Source organism: Rhinopithecus roxellana (assembly GCF_007565055.1). Classification (NCBI taxonomy): domain Eukaryota; kingdom Metazoa; phylum Chordata; class Mammalia; order Primates; family Cercopithecidae; genus Rhinopithecus; species Rhinopithecus roxellana. Next base: position 45,575,174 of record NC_044555.1, read on the forward strand.
GGCACTTTAGAAAAAATGCTTAGGGTTTTAAGAATGAATAATAAGGCAATCCAGGGTATGCTTTATTATCTATTAACATGTGTTTAGGTTGGCCATTTACAGTAAAACTACCAGCTAAATGTCATACAAGTTCACAGAAGGCTGTATCTAGTTTATTCTGCGCCATTGGAAACTCTAAACAAGGTTGTAAAATGTTCTTTTTTTCTAAATACCGTTTAAAATAAATTCGGACAAAAAAAATCTACCTTGTGTCTATATGCTATTATAGCTGACAGATAAGAAAAATGCCAGGGATAATTGAGGAGGTTTCTGTATAAAATGTTAACACCTAACAAGAGCAAGCTTTCAAGATAAAGGCAAAGATTTCTATAGATTTATATATAAGTTTGTGTGAAAATTTAGGAGATAAAACACATCCTGTTTCTAATGCCATTTTATTTCTAAATGGTAATGTGTAGATATTCACTGTCTCTGGTGTAAGGAGAGAAGAGGAAGAAATACCTATCATAATATAGTCCAGCGGTACCTGCAACTTCATAAACCTGGCATCACAATTTAGCTTAATGCTGTGCCTAGATATGGTAGGGGGGCGGGGAGGGAGAGGTGAGCTGAGTACAGGTCATGATACTTTTTCCCTTTGGACTTGAGCCATATTAAATGATATTTTTGTAATTCTATTAAATTAGAAGGGTGCATCATTGGTGCATCAGAATATTCTCAATCTTTTTGTTTTGGAGACCTACATAGAATCAACAGTAAGCAAAAATGAAAGGTCAGAATCCTGTCAATATTTGACTGGCTGAAACAAGACATACACCTAAGCTGACTAAATGTAATTTGATCAAAAGTGTGATGGCTGACTTGTCTGTTTAGCCCAAATTGTAATTTGTTCCCAAATTACAATTGTCACTAGCTTTGAGTTCTGATCATTTCAATATAGAATAAGGGTGATTGGAAATGTTATGTGTAGGCATTTGTTGGAACAACTTAAATGTTCAGAAATAGAGGAGTACTTAAAACAAACTACTAAAAATAATAATATAAACACAATCATATTTGGCTTTGGAAGGTTTTGTTTCAAAGTGTTAGCAATAGTTTTCTCCAGATGGGCGGGACTGTGGGTATTATGTTCTTCCATTGCATATTTGTATTCTTCTCTGAGAGAACCCTCTGCTTTGCTCTACTTTTGTAGCAACAAAAAAGAGAATTAAAAGAGCTAAGGAGACCAAATGAATTTTTTTTAAAGGAAATGTAAAAATCTGGAATTTTGGGTGAATTTAGCTTATATTTATTTTAAGACAGTTATGCCTGTTAGAATAGTTTGACTATGTTTTAATTTTTGGCACCATGCCAAATATTTAAATTGAATTAAAATGTTTTTAAAAATAGATACAAATTCTTAATCATCCACAAAGGACTGCAGAACTATTCTCATGGCACTCCAAATGGATACATACTTAAAGAAAGAAAATATGTAGTTTTACTCCACCCAAATAAAATTTTGGCTAATTTGTCTTTTGGACAGCTTACTTCAGTTCAAATTTTGTGTAAAGATTTCTATTTTCAGTCCACCTGTCAAGGGACCTTGCATTATTTTTCTGGTCTTTAAGTAAATCATCTGATAAACATTCACAATAAAATGTTCAAAATGTGGTGCATATTGAAAGGAGAGAGAAAAGGAGTAGTGTATACTTCAAGTAGTATATAACTCATGACTAGGAGTGAGATCTGTGGGACAATGATTTAACTGGTGCCTTTCAAATTATCTTCTATCTGGTTAAGGCCAGATTTTGAGATCATAGAAAATTGTGGGCAATAAAAAGCTTTAACAGAGACTTGATCTCAGAACTCTGGACCCTGGATGGCAAGAGAAAAATCAATTTTCTTCCAAGCTTTGAAATATCTGGAAGTCTGAAAATCAACACAGGTCACCTTACTCAGCTTTTAGTTCACTAGCTTGGGTCATCTTAGTGGTATTTATAAGACTGAAGAGAAGTGTTACCATTTGTTTGTGGAGATTGCTTTTGCAGAGTATTCCAGAGAATCCACATGAGACTAAAGAAGGGAATTGCGCTGTTTTCATTCTCTTTTTATGAGATAAAGTATAGCTGTGTAGCCCAGGATGGAGTGCAGTGATGCGATCTCGGCTCACTGCAACCTCCGCCTCCCAGGTTCAAGCGATTCTCCCACCTCAGCGTTTTCATTCTTTAAAAAAGTCTGATAACAGAGGCAAACTCTCCCCCTCTCACACTCTGAGGACTCATAGCCCTTGCCTGACTCACAGTGCAGGCTGAAGCCTCCTGCTTCCTTCAAAGGGTCTGTAGATTCCTTCAGATTTCCTGTTCTGATACTGCATCGCTTTTTTTTTTTTTTTTTTTTTTTTTTTTTTTTTTTTTTGGAGACAGAGTCTAGCTCTGTCGCCCAGGCTGGAGTGCAGTGGCACAATCTCGACTCACTGTGACCTCCGCCTCCCAGGTTCACGCAATTCTCCTGCCTCAGCCTCCTGAGTAGTTGGGATTACAGGCACGCCACCACGCCCAGATAATTTATTTATTTATCTATTTATTATTATTATTATTATTTTTAGTAGAAACGGGTTCACCGTGTTAGTCAGACTGGTCTTGAACTCTTGACCTCGTGATGTGCCCGCCTCTGCCTCCCAAAATGCTGGGATTACAGGCGTGAGCCACCGCGCCCGGCCTGCATCAGTTCTTGAAAAAAAAGTTCACAGTGTGAATCTTTACACACTATTTTGTCCTTCCAAGTGGGAAAGGTATGCTAGCAGTGCTTCTAATCCCCATCTTGGAAAAAACAACAACAACAACTTGGGGAAAAAAAAATGATAATAAGCAAAACTCGAAACACCACTAAAACCAAATGCAGCTATTTAAAGAAAACGTCTTGAAAGTAATTTTATGGGCCGGGCGCGGTGGCTCAAGCCTGTAATCCCAGCACTTTGGGAGGCCAAGACGGGAGGATCACGAGGTCAGGAGAGCGAGACCATCCTGGCTAACACGGTGAAACCCCGTCTGTACTAAAAAAAAATACAAAAAACTAGCCGGGCGAGGTGGCGGGCTCCTGTAGTCCCAGCTACTCGGGAGGCTGAGGCAGGAGAATGGCGTAAACCTGGGAGGCGGAGCTTGCAGTGAGCTGAGATCCGGCCACTGCACTCCAGCCTGGGCGACGGAGCGAGACTCCGTCTCAAAAAAAAAAAAAAAAAAAAAAAAAAAAAAAGAAAGAAAGTAATTTTATGAATAAAATTTTAAATATTTACTTGGTTTAGGTTTTTAAATTATCACAAATCCTTAGAATTGCGATCTAGTTTAACACTAATTTATTACAACACATTTATAAGGCTTTTCGTTCTGTTGATTAATTACTCAGATCCTCTTCTTATTGGAAAATTTAGGCATTCTTGTGCTGACTTTCTTAATTAACAAATGTGATATGAATTCAATCACCAGAAAGGAACCATTTATTATAGCCTATAGGGTACTGGGGGGAGCAATTTGCTTCTGCCTTGTTTTTCTGCTACCAGAGTTTTCCAGAAAGAAGCTCTTCATTGCAGCAAAGATATTCATAATCCTCTTTACTTTTTTTTTTTTTTTCAGATAAAGAAACTATTAAATAGTGAAATTTGAAATCTTCCACTTAGATGGAAACAAATGGGCTAACATTGTTTTTCAAGACCTTGAGATAGGGATAGCTTAGTTTTAAGAGAGACAATTATAGCATCTGAAATAGCTTCTGCCATAACTCAAACTGAACATTTACAAAAGCTGAGATAGGATTTTCTTTTAAATCAATAGGAGAATAGGAGGATGTGCCATTTACTCAAGTGGTTGACACCAATAGCTTTACAACAAATACTACATTTTAGCTACTTGAAAAGTAAGGTTGAGATTGGGGGCAGAAGGGGATATAAATAAAATGCTTTTGGATTTTAATTGTAAGCCATTTATTCTCTTGGATTATTTCTTTGGCCTGTGCACATTAACACTTGTCTTGAATTGTCAGATCCCTACACCTCAGTTTTGTAAAGCTAGTTAACAGAATCTTGGAAAAAATATCTAAAGATGTTGGGTAACTGAATGAGATGATATTTGATATTTTGGCTGTAAATTTTACTAGAATAATGGTGGATGTGTGTGTGTGTGTGTGTGTGTGTGTGTGTTTGTGTTTGTGTGTGGTAGAGTAAGGCAAGTCAGGAGACTTGAGTGTGGCATACTTCCCTTAAAGCAAAATAATTATGTCTCTAAACTGGATAATTTTTAGCTACTTAATTTTTTATTGCTTTTTTTTCTGTTAATGATTCTGATTAAGATTAGACATATATTTTTATTTCTTTTTAAAATGAGTGAATTATAGTAAGCCAGACCAACATCAATTTTTTAAAGTAAACATTAACTGACTTCACTTTAATGTATGTCATTAAATTCAAAGTCATTTTGAAGTACTACTTTAACTTACAATTCTCACGTCTCTTAAATTTTTATTGTCTCTGATGATAATTTATCAATAACACTCATATTTTTCTTTAATTTTATATATTCTCCCAGTATTTAAGTGCATTATACTCGTAGAAACTTCATTATTTCACATGTACATTTCTCCAATTGTTTCACATGATGCTGTTATCCATTATGAGAGTTTGATCAGGCAGTTTAGGTGGGGCTTAGATGTTTCTGGTAGGTGGAGTGGGAGTTTTTGGATGATTTCAATCTAAGACAAATTGTACAAAAGAACCTCTTGTGTCATTCCAACACCATCTAGTGGTTAAAATATTTGCAGAAATTTTTGTTTTGTTTAAGACTGAAGACACACTGGCAAAAGGGTACAATGTTGTATTCTATTTATTGGAGATTGATTACCACAATGTGCTTCAGGCAGATGAGTGCCTGGCCCAGCATCAGTAGAACATGTCTTTCGAATTGTGTGTGTGTGTGTGTGTGTGTGTGTGTGTGTGTGTGTGTGTGATTCTGATGCTTAATCTTCTGAATTATTTTCTGTGATATAGCAGAGATCGCTTTGTAATAATTTAGCCATTCCTGGTTCCCACAGTTTCTTCTAAGGAAGAAAGAGGACTGGAGTTGAAATCAGAAGACCTGGATTTTAATCACAACTTTATTCCTATCTTTCTAACCTACATATGTCAACAATTATTCAGGGTCCTTATTTGTAGAAAAAGCATACAGACCTGTATTTCAGAGTTGCTTTGTTATAAAGATTAAGCAATAATATAAATTTTAAAGCACTTTATATCTATATGGTATTATTGTTACTGTTATTGTGAGTGAGTGCACTCAAGGAGATTATCTTCACGTTATCTTGACTTCTTTTAGACTTAACTACAGTCTAAATTCTGCCCTCACTGTTCCACCAAAATTATCTTTGCTGAAGTATCTACTGTCTTTCATATTGACAAATTAAGACACTGTCTTTTGGGGTCTTTTGGGGTTCCACAGGAATTTTAAGATTGATTTTTTTTTTTTGTATTTCTGTAAGAAATACCATATGTGTTTTGACAGATTTTACATTCAATCCATAGATTGCTTTGGGGTAGTATGGACATTATAACATTTTTAACACTTCCAATCTATGAACACAGAATATTTTTTTCACTGATTTATGTATTCTTTTATTTCTTTAATTAATGTTATGTAATTTTAAGATTCAGATAATATGTAACCTCCTCAGAGAACCTTTCCCAGACCATTATATGTAAGTAAATTTCCACCTGCTTGTTTTTCTGTATCGCTCTACCCTAGGTTGTTTATTTCCTTCATAGCATGTATCACTCCATCTCTCTTCTTCTCTCTCAATTATTCTTTACCTATTTTCTTCTCCACTTATTTGATGTCTGTCTCTTGAATATAGGCCATATACATGGCTTATTCACCACTATATACTCGGTGTCTGATACAGTGTCTATCTTCTATAAAATGTGTAATGAACATCTGTGAAATAAGCAAATAAATAATTAAATATTTAATAAGATTAATATGCAACAAGGATATAAATTATGGACATAAACAATAGTAGAGCCACAAAATACATATATATGTGTGTATATATCATACATATTATACATAATATGTTATGTATATTATAATATTATGCTACATATAATAGTATATATAATATAATATGTATATTAGAATATTATGCATAACATGTTATGTATCATATTAGAATATTACACATAGTATGTATCATATGTAGATATACATTAAACTGTGGCTTTGATATCATGAATACTTCATTTAACTAGATATGCTAGTTACCACATAGATTTGTTCATATGGAATAAAATTTTGTGTCTTGACTCCATTTTACATCATTAAATGGACAGTGTATAATAGTACCAAAGGCATAAAGGAAATCGTATGAGATGTCACTGAGTCTTGTTGGTTTGACATCTTTGTGTTTAGAAGCATTAATTTTGACCTATCCCTGGTAGACTGAGTGAAATGAATTAAGGGAAGTAAAGATGGAAAGTAATGTGAATTGGTTTAAAAATGGAAATAAGGAGTCAGCCTTTTAAAAGACCAGGTCATTAGCAGACCTTCTTGCACTGGGAAGCTTTTTGCCCGTGATAAGCGTGGTTAAAAGGATGTGCTTCTATCACATGAAAGAATTGTATAATTTTTCAAATGTCAGAATGAATTTAGTAAAATCTCACAACTCAAATGTCACCTAAAAAGCAAGAATTATGCAAAATTACTTATGGAAACCAAGTGAATAGGATGATCCCCTGACTGGGCAATTCAAATGCATTTACAAAAAATTGCATAGTTCCAAATTGGAAAGAAAGCTCTTGGGGCAAGATGCTCTTTTGGTGTATTTAAGAAAAAAAAAAAAAAAATGGAGCCACAGTGAGACATTTCTGTCATTTCAGAGAATGGAAGAGCTGATGAAGGGTTAGGATGCCCTTAGCTTCTTTTTAAATTTCAAACTTAACATTGAAAGTTATTAACTGCTTCCTTCCACATTTCTGAAACAAGCTGAAAATAGCAACTTTATAAGGACGCATTTTCAAAATGCTTTGAAAGCAGTTGATTTTGTTGTTTATTTGCAGACATTTTTTTTCTTTTTATCATATAACGCCTCAGGTTTTTTACCAAGGCTGATAGATTTCCTCCTTAAAGTCCTTGTTCCCACATATAAAGTCTAGGGCAAATTTCAATTCCTTCAATTAATTTTAATTCATTCCATTTTCTCTCTCCCTTCCTTTTTCTTACTCCCTTCCTTTTCTTTGTTTGCATTTTCTCTCTCCTTTCCTTTTCTTTCTTAAGCCCTTTCTTACTTTCTCTTCTCTCTGTCTACAGAAGGTGAAGCGGCAAACATCACTCATCATTCACCCTTGCTGATAGTTTATTTAATGGTATTGTTAAGTATGCATTTAAAGTCTGCATAACTTGTATTGCATTTACTATAGAGCTACCTGAGTACGCTCATGTATCCCTAAAATTCGGTATTAAATGAATTCAGACTATGTAGTCAGTTAATCTCTTTAATTAAGGATTTAAGAATAAATATAAATTATGTGGGGACCCTCAAAATGACATACAATGGTAGTCAAATGTCTTTAACAGTGAATTATGTTATATATAGAATGTATCACCCCATCCTCCTTACTTTGAATTGAGAGCCTCTTCCCAAGGGAAAACTCAGAGCCTGTGGATTAAGTCTGGTAGAAACAGCAGTTGCTTAGTAAACAGGAGCTGTTTGTACAACTTTTTCTCTCTCTCTTCTGATCTTATAAGGATAAGTGTAATTCAAATGAGTCTTTGCCACTGTGAATTAAGAGCCAGATTAGAAGATAAGTTTTACCTAGACTACACAATTGCATGACACTGTGCTAAGATGCTTTCATATCTATTATTTCACTTTATTATTATGTTACTTAACATTGATATATTCTATAAATATTTATTGAGCAACAACTATTTTCTGAGTAGCATGCAAAGTGCTTGAAATACAGAAGTAGACAGAATAAACACTGACTTTGGCTTCTATAAGCTTATGACCTAATCAGTATAATTATTATAAAAATGTTAAATATAAGACTTCTGATACTTTTGAATTTGTCTCCTATCATTATTAATAGCAGACTAGGCAATATGCTCATTTTTATAGATAATCAGGGAACTGGATAATCACATTTAAAAATATAGCAAAGTTGCCTCTCAGCACAAAAATTTGAGAAGACAATTTAAAATGCTAACCTCTCCCATTCCCAGAGAACACTAAAAATATAAAATATCGGATTTCTCCATATGTTAAGATGTTTTATTTTAATCAGTTTGACTTTGACTACTTTAGGAACATGTTTTTGAATTTCACATATCATCTCATTCTTGAGTAGCTGTTATGATATAGTAGAAGCGCATGGATTTAGAATTAGGCAATCTGAACTTGAGTCATAATTCTGTAAAACTTCATTGGCATTAGAAAATTTCTTGTTTTTGGTTTTCTGATTCTCAGAATGAGGGGTGTTTAACTTTGTTTTGTGTTAGCATTGAGACTAAGTCATTTACAAACAATAGAAGTTTTTATTTGGCTCATAATTCGGATGGCAGGGAAGTCCAACAGCATGACACTGGCATCCGGTGAGGGCCTTTAGGCTCATAATCTCATGGCAGAGGGCGGAAAAGAAAGTAAGTGTGAGAGAGACAGAGATGTTCAAACTCAATTTTACAAAACTTCACTCTTGTGATAGCAAAACTCACTCCCACAATAATGATATTAGTCCATTCATAAGGGCAGAGTCCTCATGACCTATTCACCTCCTAATGGTTCTACCTCTTAATATCATCACAGTGGCAACTAAGTTTCAACATAACTTTTGGAGGAGACATTGAGACCATAGCAAGGGGCTTCTTAAAGGGGTCAATATTGGCTTTTTGGGCAGGACAATTTTTTGTTGTTTAGCGTTCCTGACCCCTGCCCACTAAATTCCAGTAGTAGGCACCATTGTGACAACACAAAAATGCCTCCCACCTAGTATTGCTCTCAGCAGCATTTCACATGACTCAGTCTCCTACCTTCTAGAAATATTATCTTTATTTGACAACCCACTTTTATTTTATTATTTTCCTCTTAACTCTCTGCTTCCTCTTTTGCTGTCTCTTTTGAAAGCTTGTTCTCATTACTGTATCACTAACTGTTGGAGTTTCTCAAGAATTAGCTCTAGATCCTTTCCTCTTTTCAATTTTTCCTCTCCCTGAAGACCTCACCCATATCCATACACAACTTTATTTACTGACTATACACATATGACTTACAAATATATATCTCCAGGCCAAATATCTCCTCTGAATTCTAGATATATAGATAACCATCTCTTTGACATACTCACTTGTATATACCTTAGGCATCTTACAGTTTTTATTTCCAAAATTGAACTTTTGATTTTCTCTGCCAACTTGATTCCCACCCTGAGTCTACGTCAGCTAGGTTAGTTTTACCACCTCCTACTCATTTGCTCAAATATGAAATCTTAGCATCATCTTTATACCTCTCGCTCTGTCACACTGCCTACCTCTATGTTAATTTGGTCACTAAGTCAATTTCTTCTATATCTCCTCTGCCATTATTCGTGCCCAATGTATCACCATCTCTTACCTGGGATACTAAAATGGCCTCCTAAATATTTTTCTCATATTCATTATGGCTTATTTTCAACACATTTTTAAAACACTGCAGCTAGGGTGATCTTTTTGAAAAAAATCTGATCAAACCATTTCAGTTTTATTTTTCTGTATATTTGTGTTGGAGATAGTTGAATTTATTCAACTATCCATCCACATGTCATTAAAAGGACGTCAACTAAAAACAAAGGCTGAAATACTTTATCTACTTTCTTTACTTTTTGCTAAGCATTAGTCTTAGTAAACAGTAAATTAAAAAATAACATGACCTGATAAGCTTTATGCAGTCTAACCAGCCTATCTCTTCAGTTCTGTTAATAATATAATCCTCATGTACTCTACAACCTAGCCACAAAGGGATTTTAGTTGCTCTAATGTGTCATGCCTTCTCCTACCATAAAGCCTTACCAATCCTACTCCATCAGCCTAAAATGGTTTATTCCCCTTCATGTAGTTAATGTCACTCATCCTTCAGATCTTAGCTCAAGTGTCACTTCCTTAGAGAAAACTTTACTTAACCTTCAATTTAAAATGTATTGCTTTCTCATAAAATTGCTTTATTTCCTTCAGAACACTTACTCAGTTTGTATTTATTTGCTCATTAATGTAATTATTTCATTAATAGCAACTTCCCTGAGACATTACACTACGTTATAAGACTTATAAGCTTCTGGACCCATTCGACTTTAGTTCCCCATTGTAACCCCAATGCCTAATATAGAATCTGGCACGTAATACATGCTCAATAAATCTTGTGGCAAAACTTAATGAATGGCTATTAATATTAAATGTTTGCTTCTTTTGTCGTCATCCTTAAGACAAATTTATTTTTATTTATTTATTTATTAATTTTTTCTTTTTTTTTATTATTATACTTTAAGTTCTAGGGTACATGTGCATAACATGCAGGTTTGTTACATATGTATACTTGTGCCATGTTGGTGTGCTACACCCATCAACTTGTCAGCACCCATCAATTCATCATTTATATCATGTATAACTCCCAATGCAATCCCTCCCCCCCCCTCCCCATAATAGGCCCCGGTGTGTGATGTTCCCCTTCCCCAGTCCAAGTGATCTCATTGTTCAATTCCCACCTATGAGTGAGAACATGCGGTGTTTGGTTTTCAGTTCTTGTGATAGTGAGCTAAGAATGATGGTTTCCAGAAGCATCCATGTCCCTACAAAGGACGCAAACTCATCCTTTTTTATGGCTGCATAGTATTCCATGGTGTATATGTGCCACATTTTCTTAATCCAGTCTGTCACAGATGGACATTTGGGTTGATTCCAAGTCTTTGCTATTGTGAATAGTGCCACAATAAACATACGTGTGCATGTGTCTTTGTAGTAGAATAATTTATAATCCTTTGGGTATATACCCAGTAGTGGGATGGCTGGGTCATATGGTACATTTAGTTCTAGATCCCTGAGGAATTGCCATACTGTTTTCCATAATGGTTGAACTAGTTTACAATCCCACCAACAGTGTAAAAGTGTTCCTATTTCTCCACATCCTCTCCAACACCTGTTGTTTCCTGACTTTTTAATGATTGCCATTCTAACTGGTGTGAGATGGTATCTCATTGTAGTTTTGATTTGAATATCTCTGATGGCGAGTGATGATGAGCATTTTTTCATGTGTCTGTTGGCTGTATGAATGTCTTCTTTTGAGAAATGTCTGTTCATACCCTTTCCCCACTTTTTATTGGGGTTGTTTGTTTTTTTCTTGTATATTTGTTTGAGTTCTTTGTAGATTCTGGATATTAGCCCTTTGTCAGATGAGTAGATTGCAAAAATATTCTCCCATTCTATAGGTTGCCTGTTCACTCTGATGGTAGTTTCTTTTGCTGTGCAGAAGCTCTTTAGTTTAATTAGATCCCATTTGTCAATTTTGGCTTTTGCTGCCGTTGCTTTTGGTGTTTTAGACATGAAGTCCTTGCCCATGCCTATGTCCTGAATGGTACTACCTAGATTGTCTTCTAGGGTTTTTATGGTATTAGGTCTAACATTTAAGTCTCTAATCCATCTTGAATTAATCTTCGTATAAGGGGTAAGGAAAGGATCCAGTTTCAGCTTTCTACTTATGGCTAGCCAATTTTCCCAGCACCATTTATTAAATAGGGAATCCTTTCCCCATTTCTTGTTTCTCTCAGGTTTGTCAAAGATCAGATGGCTGGAGATGTGTGGTGTTATTTCTGAGGACTCTGTTCTGTTCCATTGGTCTATATCTCTGTTTTGGTACCAGTACCATGCTGTTTTGGTTACTGTAGCCTTGTAGTACAGTTTGAAGTCAGGTAGCGTGACGCCTCCAGCTTTGTCCTTTTGACTTAGGATTGTCTTGGAAATGCGGGCTCTTTTTTGGTTCCATATGAACTCTAAAGCAGTTTTTTCCAATTCTGTGAAGAAACTCATTGGTAGCTTGATGGGGATGGCATTGAATCTATAAATAACCTTGGGCAGTATGGCCATTTTCACAATATTGATTCTTCCTATCCATGAGCATGGTATGTTCTTCCATTTGTTTGTCTCCTCTTTGATTTCACTGAGCAGTGGTTTGTAGTTCTCCTTGAAGAGGTCCTTTACATCCCTTGTAAGTTGGATTCCTAGGTATTTTATTCTCTTTGAAGCAATTGCGAATGGAAGTTCATTCCTGATTTTGCTCTCTATTTGTCTGTTACTGGTGTATAAGAATGCTTGTGATTTTTGCACATTGATTTTGTATCCTTAGACTTTGCTGAAGTTGCTTATCAGCTTAAGGAGATTTTGGGCTGAGACAATGGGGTTTTCTAAATATACAATCATGTCATCTGCAAACAGGGACAATTTGACTTCTTCTTTTCCTAACTGAATACCCTTGATTTCCTTTTCTTGCCTGATTGCCCTAGCCAGAACTTCCAACACTATGTTGAATAGGAGTGGTGAGAGAGGGCATCCCTGTCTTGTGCCAGTTTTCAAAGGGAATTTTTCCAGTTTTTGCCCATTCACTATGATATTAGCTGTGGGTTTGTCGTAAATAGCTCTTATTATTTTGATGTACATTCCATCAATACCGAATTTATTGAGCGTTTTTAGCATGAAGGGCTGTTGAATTTTGTCAAAAGCCTTTTCTGCATCTATTGAGATAATCATGTGGTTCTTGTCTTTGGTTCTGTTTATATGCTGGATTACGTTTATTGATTTGCGAATGTTGAACCAGCCTTGCATCCCAGGGATGAAGCCCACTTGATCATGGTGGATACGCTTTTTGATGTGCTGCTGAATCCCGTTTGCCACTATTTTATTGAGGATTTTTGCATCGATGTTCATCAGGGATATTGGTCTAAAATTCTCTTTTTTTGTTTTGTCTCTGCCAGGCTTTGGTATCAGGATGATGTTGGCCTCATCAAATGAGTTAGAGAGGATTCCCTTTTTTTCTATTGATTGGAATAGTTTCAGAAGGAATGCTACCAGCTTCTCCTTGTACCTCTGGTAGAATTCAGCTGTGAGTACATCTGGTCCTGGACGTTTTTTGGTGGGTAGGCTATTAATTATTGCCTCAATTTCAGAGCCTGCTATTGGTCTATTCAGGGATTCAACTTCTTCCTGGTTTAGTCTTGGGAGAGTGTAAGTGTCCAGGAAATTATCCATTTCTTCTAGATTTTCTAGTTGATTTGCATAGAGGTGTTTATAGTATTCTCTGATGGTAGTTTGTATTTCTGTGGGGTCGGTGGTGATATCCCCTTTATCATTTTTTATTGCGTCTATTGAATCCTCTCTCTTTTCTTCTTTATTAGTCTTGCTAGCAGTCTGTCAATTTTGTTGATCTTTTCAAAAAACCAACCCCTGGATTCATTGATTTTTTGGAGGGTTTTTTGTGTCTCTATCTCCTTCAGTTCTGCTCTGATCTTAGTTATTTCTTGCCTTCTGCTAGCTTTTGAATGTGTTTGCTCTTGCCTCTCTAGTTCTTTAAAATGTGATGTTAGAGTGTCCATTTTAGATCTTTCCTGCTTTCTCTTGTGGGCATTTAGTGCTATAAATTTCCCTCTACACACTGCTTTAAATGTGTCCCAGAGATTCTGGTATGTTGTATCTTAGTTCTCATTGGTTTCAAAGAACATCTTTATTTCTGCTTTCATTTTATTATGTACCCAGTTGTCATTCAGGAGCAGGTTGTTCAGTTTCCATGTAGTTGGGCGGTTTTGATTGAGTTTCTTAGTCCTGAGTTCTAGCTTGATTGCACTGTGGTCTGAGAGACAGTTTGTTATAATTTCTGTTCTTTTACATTTGCTGAGGAATGCTTTACTTCCAATTATGTGGTCAATTTTGGAATAAGTGTGATGTGGTGCTGAGAAGAATGTATATTCTGTTGATTTGGGGTGGAGAGTTCTATGGATGTCTATTAGGTCCGCTTGGTGCAGAGATGAGTTCAATTCCTGGATATCCTTGTTAACTTTCTTTCTCGTTGATCTGTCTATTGTTGACCGTGGAGTGTTGAAGTCTCCCATTATTATTGTATGGGAGTCTAAGTCTCTTTGGAAGACTCTAAGGACTAGCTTTATGAATCTGGGTGCTCCTGTATTGGGTACATATATATTTAGGATAGTTAGCTCTTCCTGTTGAATTGATCCCTTTACCATTATGTAATGGCCTTCTTTGTCTCTTTTGATCTTTGATGGTTTAAAGTCTGTTTTATGAGAGACTAGGATTGCAACCCCTGCTTTTTTTTGTTCTCCATTTGCTTGGTAGATATTCCTCCATCCCTTTATTTTGAGCCTATGTGTGTCTCTGCATGTGAGATGGGTCTCCTGAATGCAACAGACTGATCGGTCTTGACTCTTTATCCAGTTTGCCAGTCTGTGTCTTTTAATTGGAGCATTTAGTCCATTTACATTGAAGGTTAATATTGTTATGTGTGAACCTGATCCTGCCATTATGGTATTAACTGGTTATTTTGCTCGTTAATTGATGCAGTTTCTTCCTAGCCTCGATGGTCTTTACATTTTGGCATGTTTTTGCAATGGCTGGTACCGGTTGTTCCTTTCCATGTTTAGTGCCTCCTTCAGGGTCTCTTGTAAGGCAGGCCTGGTGGTGACAAAATCTCTAAGCATTTGCTTATCTGTAAAGGATTTTATTTCTCCTTCACTTATGAAACTTAGTTTGGGTGGATATGAAATTCTGGGTTTAAAATTCTTTTCTTTAAGAACGTTGAATATTGGCCTCCACTCTCTTCTGGCTTGTAGAGTTTCTGCTGAGAGATCTGCTGTTAGTCTGATGGGCTTCCCTTTGTGGCTAACCCGACCTTTCTCTCTGGCTGCCCTGAAGATTTTTTCCTTCATTTCAACTTTGGTGAATCTGGCAATTATGTGTCTTGGAGTTGCTCTTCTCGAGGAGTATCTTTGTGGTGTTCTCTGTATTTCCTGAATTTGAATATTGGCCTGCCCTACTAGGTTGGGGAAGTTCTCCTGGATGATCTCCTGAAGAGTGTTTTCCAACTTGGTTCCATTTTCCCCCTCACTTTCAGGCACCCCTATCGGACGTAGATTTGGTCTTTTTACATAATCCCATACTTCTTGCAGGGTTTGTTCATTTCTTTTTCTTCTTTTTTCTTTTGGTTTCTCTTCTCTCTTCATTTCATTCATTTGATCCTCAATCGCTGATACTCTTTCTTCCAGTTGATCGAGTCGGTTACTGAAGCTTGTGCATTTGTCACGTATTTCTCGTGTCATGGTTTTCATCTCTGTCATTTCGTTTATGACCTTCTCTGCATTAATTAGTCTAGCTGTCAATTATTTCACTCTTTTTTCAAGATTTTTAGTTTCTTTGCACTGGGTACGTAACTCCTCCTTTAGCTCTGAGAAGTTTGATGGACTGAAGCCTTCTTCTCTCATTTCGTCAAAGTCATTCTCTGACCAGCTTTGATCCATTGCTGTCGATGGGCTGCGCTCCTTTGCAGGGGGAGATGCGCTCTTAGTTTTTGAATTTTCATCTTTTCTGCCGTGCTTCTTCCCCATCTTTGTGGTTTTATCTGTCTCTGGTCTTTGATGATGGTGACGTACTGATGGGATTTTGGTATAGGTGTCCTTCCTGTTTGATAATTTTCCTTCTGACAGTCAGGACCCTCAGCTGTAGTTCTGTTGGAGATTGCTTGAGGTCCACTCCAGACCCTGTTTGCCTGGGTTTCAGCAGCAGAGGTTGCGGAAGATAGAATATTGCTGAACAGCGAGTGTACCTGTCTGATTCTTACTTTGGAAGCTTCCTCTCAGGGGTGTACTCCACGCTGTGAGTTGTGGGGTGCCAGACTGCCCCTGGTGGGGGATGTCTCCCAGTTAGGCTACTCAGGGGTCAGGGACCCACTTGAGCAGGCAGTGTGTCCCTTCTCAGATCTCCACCTCCGTGTTGGGAGATCCACTGCTCTCTTCAAAGCTGTCAGACAGAGTTGTTTGCTTCTGCAGAGGTTCTGCTGCTTTTTTATTGTTGTTTTTTATCTGAGCCCTGTCCCCAGAGGTGGAGTCTACAGAGACAGGCAGGTTTCCTTGTGCTGCTGTGAGCTCCACCCAGTTCGAGCTTCCCAGCGGCTTTGTTTACCTACTTAAGCCTCAGCAATGGGGGGCGCCCCTCCCCCAGCCTTGCTGCTGCTGTTTCTGTTAGATCACAGACTGCTGTGTTAGCAATGAGGGAGGCTCCTTGGTGTGGGACCCTCCCGGCCAGGTGTGGAATATATTCTCCTGGTGTGCCCGTTTGATTAAAGCACAGTATTGGGGTGGGAGTTACCGGATTTTCCAGGTGTTGTGTGTCTCAGTTCCCCTGGCTAGGAAAAGGGATTCCCTTCCCCCTTATGCTTCCCAGGTGACGTGATGCCTCGCCCTGCTTCAGCTCTCGCTGGTCGGGCTGTAGCAGCTGACCAGCACCGATTGTCCCGCTCTCCCTAGTGAGATGACCCCAGTACCTCAGTTGAAAATGCAGAAATCACCGGTCTTCTGTGTTGCTCGCGCTGGGAGTTGGAGACTGGAGCTGTTCCTATTCGGCCATCTTCCATCCTTAAGACAAATTTAAAGTAGCATACCTTTAGGGGTGTAATCCCATTTTGATATATAATGAATAATAAGGACAAAATGATATGCCTGAGGAGATTGGAAGAGATTAAAATGAAAATCTCTTACAGCATTTTGGCTCTGTGATTTAATAACTTCTATTTTTGAAACATAGTGGTAAACTTTTATTTTATATTTTATCCTACCTAGAGTTTTTGTTTTATATATATATATATTCCCATTGATGGGAATATATGGGAATATATATATATTCCCATTGATCTCTGTGAGAAAAAAAAAATCACAGCACTTTCCTTTGGCATTAGTTTATGTTGAGCAATCCCTTTGAATTTTAAGATAATTATCGTGGGTAGCGACTATCTGAGATGGGTGATGGGGGTGGTAAAGGAATTTACCAATACAGTTGTAGGTAAGGAAAGGGAGATTTATTAGAGAAAGTAGGAAAATATGTTGCAAGAAAGCAGTGGGAAGACCAGAAAGAGAGGAGCTGACAGCAAAGAGACAAAAGCTTGCTGGAGATTTTATGGAATGGTACTTATGCCAGAGAAGACTGCATACTGTAATGATAACGCCAAGGTAACAGTGAGCTGAATTGCATTTTTCTATCAGCCAAGGTGTCTGGTGATAGCTAGGTGCAGAAAAATTGTGAATTATTTGTGTAGGAGGGCTATATGTCCTGGACCATGAAGAAAACCAGACTTCTGGCTGATCTACTTTTTCTTTTTTCTGTCCTCTGATCCCACCAGCCTGACTCCTTTTCCCTTATTAGGACTTCACTGTAATGTTCTAAGTTCCATTCTGATCATTTCCAGATTAAAATACACAATACACACACACACACACCCACACACACGCACACGCCCCCCACACCAGGGACATATTTAAGTACTAATTTGGTAAGAAAGAGATGTGGTTTTTTGCTTTGTCATTTTGTATGGACTGACGGTCCATTCTCTCGTTCACTTACTAGATGTGAAAAGAAGAGAGACCTCTCCAATGACTAGTGAACAAATTCTCATTAAGGTAAGCTGTCTGTATATTATGTAGGTGATCTCATTGAGCAGAACTAATTCTTACATATTTGGTCTTACTATACTTGGGTTTTTCTCCTAATAAAAGGAGGCATAACTATCCAGCTTCCAAATAGGTATTTGTTATTTTGCATCCATCTGCAATTTGAAAAACTGAGAAACAAGTTTAGATGATGAGGCAGTAAGAACACCAAGAATCCGTATTCTAGCCTTTGCTCTATTACTATACAGCTTCCCATATTATCTTGGGGGCACCTTTTAACTTTTTTGTGGCTTTGATTTCCTAATCAGTAAATTAAAATGGTTGTTGACATGATCTCCAAAGGCCTATCTAGGTTGAACAATCATGAATTATGAATGTTTTCATTTCAAATTTTTATTTATTTTTTGATTCTAATAATGTATTTTATTCAACACAATATGTTCAAAGTATTATTTCAATGTGCAGTCAATATAAAAAATTATTAATGAGACATATTACATCCTTTTTTGTACTGTGTTCAAAATTCAAAAAAGCATGTCTCAGACTAGGGCGGCCCAGGTTCTACACCCTGGAGGGCTTTCCTGTTCCTTTCCTATAATCAGAGATCTCAGAGCAGGCTGTTTCACAAAGTTATTGCCTTTATTCTCCTGAACATGCAATTATTCTGCATTATGAGGATAAGAAGTACAACATTTCACTTGTACAGGACTTCCTAACTTTCCTTGAGCTCATAGGTAAGGGTCACAGGATTCTACTACAGCTACAAGGGTCACCATTTCAGGTCCTATGCCAAGAGTAAAATGTAAAGTCCGGCAACCAGCAATGGGAAGAAATCTAACTGCCTCAGTTACTCATTCTCAGAGTGCACAAATCCCAAGACTTGCTTCTCTAACTAGTCCTGCCCTATCTTTCTCTGTTGGCCAACTGGCTTTCTTGCTAAAAAGAATTTAATATTTATTATATGTCTAATGTGCAAGATTTAACTTGTTCAGTCTTTTTAATAAGACTTTTTCTGTGCTATTATTATTATTATTTTTTTAATTATACTTTAAGTTCTAGGGTACATGTGCATAGCGTGCAGGTTTGTTACATATATATACTTGTGCCATGTTGGTGTGCTGCACCCATCAACTCGTCAGCACCCATCAATTCATCAAATTTTTATTACAAGCACTTTTGGTTTCTTTACTAATTCTTAATTCTAGGCTACCTTATTTCAGTAACATTATTTCATTTATTATTATAAAGCGATTGCTTATAAACTCACCTATGTGGCCAATATGTAATTGGGAATTTTTTCTTGGGATATGTTAGTGCTTGGTTGAGCTTTTAATACCATCTCAATCATTGAGGACTGATAAAGATTTCAACAGTTAAATTACAAAATATGCTCTTTGAAGTAGGGTTTCAGAAGTACCCAGAATTGAAAGGAAAATGCCTTCTTTCTACATTAGAAGCAAGGAGGGGTCATAGAAATTTGAAAGTAAAATTTATATCAGTTATTTAAACTTTTTATATAAATAGAATTTAAAATGTTGGTTATAATATGTGGGCTATTACAGAATATAACAACAAAGTGTTAAATGTAAACAAGATTGATTTCAACATACGCTTTGACTTACTGATATTAAAAAAACTGGGTATTTTAATCAAAGAAGAGATGAGCACTCAAAGACTGTTCTGCTTCTAACATCATTTTGGCATAGTTCATAATTTTCTGGGACACATTTTCACTACATATACTGGTTTTCTACTTGTAGAACATGTAAGTTTTATTAATAATAATATGTCTAAGACTGTGTACTTATAAGCATGGCTAATGCAACTCTTTATATCCTTTTTCTCAAATATTAATATTTGATTGCTCAAGTTGTAAAAAGGAATCTGTTGTTTTTATTATAATTGAATGACTTCTTTAGGTTAATTAGAGGGAAATTCAGTTTTACTGTCCTATTCCTGCTATATGAAAACTGACTTTAATGACTGCAAAACATATATAATATAATACATATATAAATTATAGGAAATAATTTATTTAACAAATTTTTAGAACCATATCAAACTTTATTTTTTCCAACATATTATTTTTTAAAATATCAAGGCTATAGAATTTCAAAAACAAGCTGGGCACTGTGGCTCACGCCTGTAATTCCAGCACTTTGGGAGGCTGAGGTGAATGGATTACTTGAGACCAGGAATTTGAGAACAGCCTGACCAACATGGCGAAAACCCTTCTCTATTAAAATACAAAAATTGGCCTGGCGTGGTGGTGCATGCCTGTAATACCAGCTACTGGGGAGGCTGAAGCAGGAGAGTCTCTTGAACCTGAGAGGAGGAGGTTGCAGTGAGCCAAGATCATATCACTGCACTCCAGCCTGGGTAACAGAGCGAGAGTCTTGTACATATATACATATTATTGTCATTTGCTGAATTATTTGAGACTGAATTGCAGATATCCTGACTATTCATGCTTTAATATTTCTTAATCCATTAATATTTTCAAAAAAGGCCATTCTAGTACATAATCACAATCTATCAAATGCACAAAGGTTAAATTGATAAAATGGTGTTAGCTAACATATTTTCATATTTTAAATTTTGCCAAATGTCCCCCAAGTTTTAGTGGTATTTTTCTCCTGATCCATGATCATGTAGTACATCCAGTTGTCATATTTTTAAATTACCTTTAATATAAAACTATTTTTCACTTTTCATTGCCTTTTATGACTTTGGCATTTTTGAAGAGTACATGCAAGTTGTTTTGGAGAAAATAACTCAAGTTGGATTTATTGATTGTTTCTTCATGAGTAGATATAAGTTATGCATCTTCTGTGATGTTATAGCACATCAAAGTTTTATGTTAAGGTTAATATTTGAAGCCCTTTGTCAATTTTTCCCTTTTCCCTACCCTTGGCCCATATCTATCCAACCTTCTTTTGCATAAATCTCTTATAAATTCCTTATTTTCTCCCATACATTTTACTCATGCTCTTCATATTACACGAAATGATTTATTTTTACCATACACAATCCCATTTCATCAGGGCCAGTCTCACAGTACACACTTTAATATTAGCCTTCTCTTACTCTACCTTTTCCTGCTTCTTTGCTAAATTTGCCTTTTCTTGTTGCACTTGTACATATACACATGCCAAGTTTGAACTTGATCTCTATCTACTTTTTGTCTTGCCTCTCCAGTTTGGTTCAAAGACAGAGACCATGCCGTTGAATTGTTTTGTTTCTTCCATGGTACCAAGCCCAGATCTTCAGTAGATGAATAAATCCATCACATAATTATGATTAATATGTAAATTTGTAATTTTATATTTATTTATTTACTCTTGAGACAGGGTCTGTTGCCCAGGCTGGAGTGCAGTGGTACTATCACTACTCACTGCAGCCTCAACCTCCTGGGCTCATGCAATCCTCCCATCCCAGCTCAGACTCCCCTGTAGCTGAGACTACAGGCATGCACCACCATTCTTAGTTAATTTTGTGAAAATTTTTTGTAGACATGGGGTCTCCTCATGTTGCCCAGGCCGGTCTCGAACCCCTGGGTTCAAGCCATCCTCCTGTCTCAGCCTTCCAAAGTGCTGGGATTACAGAAGTGAGCCACCATGCCAAGCCATTTTCAATTTTAAATAGAGCATTTTAAATGCTTATACTAGAGATATTGCCAATATCCTTACATACAGATGTAGATGCCTCTTTTTACGACTACCCTGAAAAAAGCTTAAGTTTAAAAAATAAGCAAATCAGATGAAATCAACAATATTGAAAATGCCTTCAATGTATCTTTTTATTTGATAGTAATTGACCAAGTTCCTCATACATGCTATATATTTAGACACATGTTTTGTTCTGTTGCAGTTCTTTGATCAGTTGCTGGCTGGGATAGAAGATATATCAGGACATTGGGGACAATATTACTGGAAAGACAAGTGAGGACTTGCCAAAAGTATACCTGTGTATATATATAGAAAAAAAAGAAACAAATGTGTCTGTTTATTTTTCTTGTTTCTGTTGGCAATAGTTGAGCTTTATTCGTCCATATGACATTAAAAAGATGACAGCTAAAAACAAAGGCAGAAATCTTTCTTTTTCTTTCCCTCACCAGGAGAGACATGACTGATATAAAATCCAGACTCTAAAACTAAAATAGTGTGCCATAAAATTTCTGGCCATCTCTTTCTCTTGAGAATATTATGCACAAATACAGAGACAGGGAGTTTACGTCAAATCATATTACTATCCAATGTAAACCTTCTAATATTTTGCCACTTAAAAATATCCAAACTTTTACCTTGTTTACAAAGCACTATACCAACTGGCTACTACGCTTTCTTGCCTCATCTCATATGATTCTCCCTGTCATTTACTACCCTTCAGCCATATTGTCATTCTGTCTGTTTCTTCAACACATTGATTACAACCCATTTCCACCTTAAAGCCTTTGCATAATGTTCTTGTGCATGTTCTTGTGCCTGGGATGCTCTACATGATCCTTTAATGCCCAGAATTTTCTTGTCATTCAAGTTTTAGTTTAATTTTGTCTCCTCAGAGAGATTTCCCCTCACTTCTCAATCATTCTCTATATTAGTGGACTGTAATTCTCTGAAGAACACATAACTCTGATATTCTAATGCTTATCTTGTTTATTAATTTTTTAATTTTTAATTAAAAAATAATCATTATAAAAATATATTATTTTTACTTTGTGTTTCTCTCCTACTAAAATATAAATGCATGATGGTAGAGATCTTGTTTATCTTGTTAAATTACAGAGCAGGTACCTAATAAATATATTTGAATGAATAAATGAGTGACAGTGAATTATAAAAAAGACATTTTTGTGTGCTGATACTAAAGTCAGTCCTGTATTTAAATTCAAATGTTTAATTTTTATTAAATTATAGTTTATTTCTAAGTACCCTGATACCAATATATATGAACATCTGTTGCTTCTCCCTACATTCCTGACAGGAACTGCATAAAATACAAGATCTAGTTTTAGCAGCAAACACTTGGAACAAGTGCTAGACTTGATAATTTGTAGGCATCCTTTGATGTCATCTTCTAGAAGAGGTGTCTTATAAGGTGAATTATAAGGTCAGAAAACCGAGAGAAATTAAGATAATTGTCTTTCCCAAAGCAATTTTATTGTAAACTCTGATAAATAATAGATTCCTCTACCCTAATTATAAATGCAAACAATCTAACAAAATAGACCTTTTCCAAGTGTTTGATTTTGATGCATATTTTTCATTATGAGGAACATATACACATCAAGAATGGGAGTATTTATAGGCATTATTTTGTCTTTCTTAAGTCAAACAGCAAAACAATTTTTAAAAATTTTATAACAGAGATTTTGGGCTAATGACTTAACTTTCTGTTTGAGCATGTTCCGTGGGGTTTTACATGGTAAGACTTTTATCTGTGGTATAGCCACACAATCCTTGAAAACTTCATTGTTGTACAAATTTAGGTTATCTCCTTTCCTTCCGCTTCCCCTTGCTCTCATTTTTCTACATAAATATGCTCCTCCCTTAAAGTATAACCTCTATTAAGCCCCATAAATTTCTAGATTCAGTGTTTTTTCCCCCACAGGTACCAATTGCTATTGTAATGTTCTACACTGGTTTTTCATTTTTGTTAGTGTGTGTGTGTGTGTCTTTTTTTTCTGAGCCTAATGTTGTCACCTATTATCTTCCTAGCATATTTCAGGTTGACAGCTTGAGCTCAGAGTCTAAAAGTCATCAGATCTTTAGAGCATCAAAGTATCCCTTTTAACATGTAAAAATTTACAAAAGAAGTAAACCTCAATAAAGTCTTTATACTACAGAGCATTCTTTTTTTAAAAAAAGAAAATATAAGTTATGGGTCATAAATCTATATTTAGTTGAACATTTTCACTCAAGTGTTATGAAGCTGTGCATTAACATGATTTCTCTTTAATTTTTGAGTTTATTGTGTAGTTTTAATTTGGGTTCCTTAAGGAAACCTTTAACAAAGGTATGCAATTTTCCCCCTATTCTTTGAAAGTAATTGTATGAAGTGCCCTCTTCTTTCATAGCTTTCTCTGAAATGTAGACCCTGCTTGGTCAATATTTCTGTCTTTGGTGCAAAGGTTTCTTCTCCATGGTGTGTTTTCTCTTCATCTGATTGGTTCTAGTGGGATAAACATAAATATTTAATTACTTCTTAAGCACATATTTGAAATTAAATTGGAATTTACTATGTGTATTTTCTCTCCCTACCACAGATTAAATTTCAACGAAGTAAATTAGGAATAGGCAGTCTATGAACCAGGTCTGGGACCATCTGACTAGAATAAAAAAGTTCTAAAGGTGGCAATCAGTTGGTGGAATTTGTATTTTATTTGCTTCTTGAACAGATTGAAGTATTTCAACAGCAGATACCTGCAGAGTTTGCTTGGAGAATACGACCATCCCACATCAAACATCAAAGAAGCACTGTACTTGTTTGTGAAAAGCTTGAGAGAAAACGTGCCATTGAGTTGGCAGAAGCAGGCCAAGGCCAGTTAATACACACACCATCTAGTACATCTTTCCTGTGTGTGTGTGTGTGTGTGTGTGTGTGTGTGTGTGTGCATGTATGTGCTGTTTCAATCTGTGTAAAGAGGTATCACAGAAAAATTGCAGAATAAAGTCCATTCCCTTTAAAAGGTAGTTTCTTTCCCTTGCATTACCTCTTAGAAAAACATAAAAGAACTAAAGTAAAATTGAAGTTATTTGTGTGAGTCCCTCAGGCTGCATTGTTTAATATGGAATAGTGAATAGAGCTTAATGAAATAAATTTTGTCTATGAACCTATTCGCTTCTAAAAGTTTTTAAAATGTTATCTCCCAGGAAGTACATGTTTGTATTTTTATTTTATTTGAAGACGCATGGTAAGTGCAATAATTTATCATTGGCTATTTATTGTTTATCAAGAACTGAATTTAGTGTTAAAAGATATTTAGTTGGTTTTTGCTGGAGAGAATCAATAGAGAAAAAATATAAGTTGGGGGTTTGCTGGCTGTAAGTCTGTAAACAATTGTTGAAAGAGAGTAGTAGAGAGATCTTGAAAAGGGAAAACATAAAAAGGGAAAACTAATAGAGGAAGAAAAGAATATTGTTATAAATAATTATTTACTATGTATTGTGTTTGAGTAGGAATTTTGTGTTTATCTGCATTATGAGTTTTTTTTTTTTTTTTTGGGTGAGTTTCCTTTTGATTAAATTTTACAGAATTTTAAATAAATTCTTCAAGCTTTGCTTATTTTAACTGGTATGAAGTAACTGTAGTTGCATATTTCTCCCAGGACAAAAGAATTAACTACAGTAACTGGTCATTGAATACATCTTTCTCAATCATTCAGTCCTTGATTTGAGAGGCATTTCATTGATAGATTGCTCATTTCTCTGTACAACATCCAGGAATCGAGGCCTAAAAGTTTAACTCTACTTTAATAGTTCATAATTGACTAGACCATTACAGTCGTTAAAGTGATGCAGACATGTGCAGTATATATAGATATGAAACTGCATCTGTGGTACACTGTTGGGTAGGATAAGGAGCTTGAATAATAGAACGTGTATAGCTTGATCATTTTTGTAGAAAATATAATTTCTATACCTGTATCGACATCTATGCATAGAAAATTCTGGCAATGCATACACCAAGAGTTAATTGCAGTTTTATCTAGGTGATAAGATTATTTGACTTTTGTATTATTCTCCATAGTTTTCTATATTTTTAGTAGCATGTATATGTTAATTTCATAGCCAGAAAAAAATATGAAGGCATTCAGAACATGAAACGAAAGAATTGAAATTAAAACAGATTGTAAGTTTAAAATGAGCAAATGAACAAAATATATCCCAAATACAAGATTGGGAATCTTTTGAAAGTTACAAGTGATTGAATGTAAGAGATGCCTTTTCAAGAATCAGTTGTCAAATAAACTCTGAAATAGGATATCAAAATATATTATAAAAATTTAAAGTGATTTTTAATTATAATATAACTTTTTAAAATTTTGGGGTTTTGACTTGCCTTTTAAAAGTGAACTGCACCTGAATTACTGAAGTGTTCTGCTATTAATTGTCTCAGCTGGATCTCCTGCATTGGGGTAGGGGTGGGGCTAGCTATAGAGAAGAAAAGATAGGTGGATAATGTTTATAGGCTGTCTACTGTAAATTCTTGATTAGTCTGTGGATGTATTTAGGAAGGGTATCATCATTGATATATTTTATTTTTCCATCCAAACATATCCAATTAAAATGCAATGTAAGCTCAATATAAATTTGATGCATTTGAAAAGTATATATAGTAAACCTTATTAATTCAAGACTGTGAATGTGAATTTCCTTTTTTCTAAATTATATACATTGGCTCTCATTATTGTCTGAAATGACAATATAATTATTATTTTCTTTTTATAATATAAATCTGGCATTAATATTAGAAGAAGAAATATATTAAATATTTAAGATTTGATATACCTTTATTAATAATAATATCTTTCAAAATTTGCATGAGGAATTAAGCATTAGTTGCATGGTTATCATAAAAATATTGTTGTAAGTATATAGAAGAAAGGTCAATTCAATTAGAATTGCATGGTAGCACACTTAAGAAAAATCTCAAAAATCATTTGAAATACTGCTATGAAACAACATAAATCTGATGCCTGTTCTCAGTTTTCATAGTTAACTTGTTTGTCATTTTCCTTACACAATGAGTAAGTGATTTAAGTTGCACTTCAACACTCATCCCTTTTATATCTTTATTAAAGCTATTTTTTGGAATATATTATCAACACTATGTATACTTTTTTGATTGTATCCAGAGTTTGCAGTGGTATGGATTATGTATTTTTAGCATTCACAAATAGAATTGTCCTCTGCAATATTTTTGCTTAGATATCCACTGGCCTGTATATACAAGTAAAATATTGAGATAACTGAGTTTTTACGTAGAAGTTTCTGGAATGTGTATATTACCTTAAAGCTCTGCTTTTCAATGAGCCTTTCCAAACTCCTCACCCGATGCACTCAGTGAGCTTTTCAAAGCATCTTGGGGATGGATTTCCTTATTGATACTTTAGCTTTCATGTATGTGTTTATTGAATTTGTATATTTATGTATTGAACACCTATAAAGAGTTCGATATTTTATTTGCAGCCACAGCCATGAAACAACCATCCCCAGTATGTCCAAATCAAGACCTTATAGATAATGTTCAAGTAATGTTGACCACACACCTTTATAAAATCAGAAGAGTGGTTTGATTTTTTTTTCAGTATATGTCACTTTATTAGTCATATAAATGGAATAATTCTAGTTACTTTTCTTTTTATACTTCCAAACAAACCGTGGCTCCTACATATATCAAAGGAATATTAGTAGGGTATAGGAAATGATGAATCAATGTTTAATTCACATTCAGACCTGCTACACATAGGAAAGTGCTTTAACAATTTCCATTTAACTGCCAGTGCAGTGTCTTACATGATGCCCAAAGGTCTTCAAAAACGGTGGCATTTTCTTAAGTATACATTTTTCTATGGTAAGCTCTATTCTATTTAGCATATTACAAAATTGACTGTTTTAGATGTTAAAATATGTTTATGTTACTAGAGAGCTGCCAAATTCCAAAGTTTTAAATATTTAGACTATGATAAAATATACTTAATAAATATAAATTGAACAATAGGTAATATTTCTTTGATAATTCAGAAATCTGTAAATTCTTAAGCACATCAGGACCCTATTATTGTTTTTTTCTTCACAGAAAAAAAAAATCTTGTCTGCGAGTAGGTGCACTCACATTTTCTAAATTAAAAAGTTTTATGTTAGAAATAGATTTAAATTTGTAGTTTTTAGGTGATTGCTGTTAAGACAATTTTGTGCATTTTGTAACCCTAGGTGCATTTTTGTGCATTTTGTAACTCTAGGTATTAATGAATATAATGGAAGTGACATTTAACATAAATGTCAAAGAACACTCTTTGGTAGTGTGCTGGATAACAGAGGTACTGTGCGATGAAGAGGCTTAGAAAGGCTTAGAGAGTAGAGTTCAATAGATTTGAAAAGCATTTCGAACTCATGAGAGAAAACCTGGAACATAATTACAGTAATAGATACTTAACAATAATAAATGACTATTATTTTAATGACTTGTACATAATTGAAATTACTTTCTCAAATTGGTATAATATCTTTGTTCCCTAAGTTTCTTATTTATAAATACTACTTCTTGCAGTACGGTGTGAAGTAATTATAATGTACAAAGTATAAAGAAATATGTCTATATTTTGCACTGTCAGACCATTTTAAAATAATTGTGTATAGTTTTGCTTTATAAACTTAAATAATATGTGAGTTAGGAGAAGGCAGGGTCCAGAGGGAGAAACAGAGAAATAAATTATCCAAGAGATGGAAAATAAGTCCTATGGCATCTTTATAATCTCTATTCCATGTGAAAAATATAGTCTCTATTCCATTCCTCTTTCTGGCGACTTCAGCTTTAAATTGACAGAGGATACAAGATGATTTCTGAAGATTATATCCAGCTTGGAATTCTATGTATTACAAGTGGTAATTTCATTAGTTTTCTCCTCTTTTAAAGTGGAGCCTGAGACTACAGATTAATAAAAGCAATTAACCTTTATTAGACATTTATTATGGCCATGCACTATGCTAACACTTCACATGGGTTATTTGTTATACCTCATAGAGCCTCTATGAAGTCAATACTTTCATTAAAAATCATTATTTTCATTAAAATGCTAAGAAAATTGAGGTTTAGAAAGGTTATGCAACTTTTTCAAGGTTGTACAGGTAGCAAGCAGGAAAGCCAGAATTTATACCTAGGTAACCTGAATCCACAGACATTATATTATGACTTGCAAATTAGTTAAAATATTTCCATAGGCATATTATAGGTACTAGGAAATATGGTTTTCTATATTCTACATAGGCTTATTAATCCAATTATTTATAAAATTTATCATTTTAATTTTCAGACATAAAAAACAGAATATATTATAATGAATCTTTACGTATCTGTCACCCAGGTTAAAAATGATCAACACTTTGCAATTTTAGCTTCGTCTATTGGCCATCCACACTTACTTTTTCTTCTGGAGTAATTATAAAGCAAATTCCAAACATATTATTTCACCCAAAAATACTTCGGTGTGTTAACAGAAAAAAGATAACCATAATTTTATTATTACATCCCCAGATTAACTATAATTTGTTAATATCATCCAGTAAGCAGTACATGTTCAGTTTCTTCATTGCGTCTCAAAAAATATAGTTTTACATTTGCTTTGTTTGAAGCAGAACTCAATAAAGTCATGTATTTGTGTTAGGTTGAGAGATCGCTTCTAATCTCTAACAGGTTCACTTTACCCCTTTAACAAACCACATATTTGTTAAAGAATGTGGATAATTTGTCCTGTAGAATTTCCCAGTCTCTAAATTTAGCTGATTGCATCCGTCTGGTGTAATTTACCATGCTCCTTTAATTTCTCAGTTTATGTTGTCAATATATTTTTAGGTTTAATTAGATTCAATTTTACTTATTTTAGCGAGAGTCCTTCATAGGTAGTGCTGTTTACTTCATATAATGTCAAATCAGAGGAAATGTAATTTCCTAAAATTGATCAGAGGGTTCAAGGGTTGTCAGCCTCGTACACTCATAATAAAGTTCCTCCAGCAACTGTGATGATTGTTGCCCAGGTCTTTTATTTTGCTAGAGGCTGCAAAATGGTCATTTTGTAATTGTTATCAATCAGTCAGAATTTATTAGCTTTAATTCTATGAAGAACTACTCATCAACTATTTGATAACCTTGAAGCTCTTTCCTTACAAAAAAAATAAAAGGCAGGATACATGCTTTATTATTCACCTTATTTATACATTTTGGAGTAATGAATTGGAGTACTGGCAACCTCCAAAGGTGACTAGTGAATTCTAAGTACCTTTATGAATGACTAGATTTTTTTGTATTTGAAGTATTTTTATATTTGATGTCTATTTAATGTGTTGCAGTTTTCAATATATTGATGCTCAAATAGCCCTATCTTTGCCCAGTGAGTACTAGTCAAAATCGGCCTCTGTGTGTTTTTAACATTACCCCAGAAGTACTAGATACCTTGCCAGCTGTCTGATATAATAAGGTGTACACGAATTATCCTATATGTTCCTTATTCAGAATTTAAAACAGCCATTTCTCCAAGGTTTTGGTTTCATTTACTGGATAATGTCATTTACAGATCATAATCTAAACATTGTCACCACTCGTATGATATTACTTCTAAAGGTTTTTAGTAGACAGATCTAGGAAATTATTCATAGGTGACACACACACAGAGGACAATATTCCTGAGATCGTATAGATATTTACAATTAATGTGAAATATTTCAGGAATTATATCTAGTTGTTTGATTTTATATTTGTATCTCTACGATATGATATTTTGAAGTTAAAGGTGAATAGTATTACTTTCAATAAGACAACTAAATGCAATTTAATATTTCTTTACAATGTTTTAGTCTTTATGATGTATCCATTAAATACACACAATGAAACACTGTTTTCAAGTCACTTGAGATAATGTTTTTCTTCTGGTTATGTCATTGACTTGATAAATACTTAGGATTTTTTCAGTTTGTTTTTTAAAACAAATTTATTGAAGTATAAATGACATACAATAAATTGCATATAAAGTGTGCAATTTAATAAGATTTGACATATAGATACATTCAAATAACTACAGCACAGTTAAGATAATGAACACATCCTCCACTCCCTGAAATTTCATTGATCCCCTTTCTAATCCTTTCCTTTTGCTCCTCTCCACTCACCCTATCTATCCAATGGCAACAAATGATTTGACTTCTGTCACTGTGCATTAATTTACTTATCATAGAATTCTATGCAAATGAAATCACATTGTATATATCCTTTTATTGCCTGGCTTCTTTCACTCAGAATAATTGTTTTGAGATTCATTCACATTGTAGAATATATGGATAGTTCATTTTTATGGTTACAATATTTTATTATGTGTATATGCAACAATTCACTTATTCGTTCACATATTTCTGGACAGTTGAGTTGTTTCCAGTTATTAGCTATTACAAATAAAACTGGTATAACATTAGAGTACAGGTATTTGTATGGATACAAGCTTTTATTTCTCTTTGAAAAATATCTCAGAGTGGAATTATATGGTAGGTATGTGTTTAAGTTATTAAGAAATTGCTGAACGGTTTCTCAAAGCGGTTGTACCATATAATATTCCCACCAACTGTGTATTAAGCTTCCAGATATTCTGTATCCCTGCCAGTACTTGGTATGGTCGGTTCTTCAAAATTCTAACTCTTTTAATAGATGTTGAGTGATATCTCACTGTTGATTGAATTTGCATTTTCCTAATGACTAAAGAAATTGAGTATCTTTTGTTTTTTCAACTTTTTTCTTTTTCTGCTTATACTTTAGGTTCTGGAGGTACATGTGTAAGTTTGTAAGGCAAGTAAGCTGCATGTTGCTAAGGCTTGATGTAGTGAGCAAAGTACCCTATAGGTAGCCTTCCAACCGAAGTCTCCTTCCCTACCTCTACTTTCAAGCAGTCCCCAGTGTCTAGTTTTCCCATTTTCATGTCCACATGTATTCAGTGTTTAGGTCCCACTTATGATTGACAACATGCAGTGTTTTTCTTTTACTACATTACTTTGCTTAAGATAATGGCTTCCAGCTCAACCTGTCTTCCCTCAAAGGACAAACTTTTATTTCTGTTATGGCTGCATAATATGCCATGATGTATGTATATTTACCACATCTTCTTTATCCAATCCACTGTTGATAGACACTTTGGCCAATTCCATGTCTTTAATATTGTGAATAGTGCTGCTATACACATATGAATGCTTGCATCTTTTTGGTAGAATGATGTATTTTCCTATGGGTGTGTACCCAGTAATGGAATTCCTAGGTTGAGTGCTAGCTCTGTTTTAAGTTCTTTGAGAAATCTCCACACTGCTTTCCACAGTGACTGAATTAATTTACATTCACGCAAGGAGTGCATAAGCACTTCCTTTTCTCCACAGCCTTGAAAGCATCAGTTGTTTTTTAACCTTTTAGTAATAGCCATTCTGACTGGTGGATGGTAGTATTTCATTGTGGTTTTAATTTGCATTTATCTAGAGATTAGCAATGATAAGCATTTTTTATGTATTGCTTGGCTCCTTGTGTATCACCTTTTGAGAAGTGCTGTTCGTGTCTTCTGCTCATTTTTTTAAACGGTGTGATTTGATTTTTGTTTTTTGAATTCTTTAAGTTTCATGTAGATTCTATCAGATCTTTGTCAGGTATGTAGTTTGTGAACATTTTCTCCCATTCTGTACATTTCTGCTTACTCAGTTAATAGTTTCTTTTGCTGTGCGAAGCTCTTTAGTTTAATTAGGTCCTATTTTAATTTTTGTTTTAGTAGCAATAGTTCGCGGGAACTTCGTCATAATTGCTGTGCTAATGGCCAATGTCCAGAGAATGGTATTTTTTACTTTTTCTTCTGGGGTTTTTAACATTTAGGACTTAAATTTAAATCCTTAGTTCATCTTGAGTTGATTTTCGTATATGGTGAAAGGAAGAAATCCAGCTTCAATCTTCTGCATATGGCTAGCTAGATATACCTGCACCATTTATTGAATAGAAAATCCATTCCCCATTGTTTTTTATTGTCACCTTTGTTGAAGATCACGTGGTTGTAGGTATGTGGCTTCATTTCTGGGTTCTGTGTTGTGTTCCACTGGTCTATGTGTCTGTTTTTGTACCAGTATTATGCTGTTTGGATTGCTATAGACTTGTAGTATGGTTTGAAGTCTCTTAGTGTGATGCCTCTGTCTTTGTTCTTAATACTTAGGTTTGCTTTGGTGATTCATGCTCTTTTTAGGTTCCCATGAATTTTAGAATTTTTTTTTTCTAATTCTATTAAAAATTACCTTGGTAGTTTGATGGGAAAAACATTAAATCTGTAAATTGTTTTGCACAGTGTGGCCATTTTACCAATACTGATTTTTCCTCTCCATGAGCTTGGAATGTCTTTCCATTTGTTTGTGTTGTGTTTGATTTCTTTCACCACTGTTTTGTAATTATTGTTATAGAGATATTTCACACTCTTGGTAAGCTACATTCCTAGGTATTTTATTCCTTTTGTGACTATCATAAATATGATTTCATTGTTGATTTGCCTGTTAGCATGCGAGCTATTGGTAGAAACTGCTGATTTTTGTACATTAATTATCAGAGCCAGAAGCCTTCTGGGTGCAGTCTGTGAAGTTTTTAGGTATAGAATTATATTCTCTGCGAAGACAGATAGTTTGACTTCCTTTTTTCCTATTAGGATGCTTTTTATTTCTTTATCTTGCTTGATTGCTCTGACTGAGATTTCTAGTACTATGTTGAATATTGGTGGTGAAAGTGGGTGTCCTTGTATTGTTCCACTTCTCAAGGGGAATGTTTTCAGCTTTTGACTATTTAGTATGATGTTGGTCATAGATTTGTAATAGATACCTCTTATTATTTTAAAGTATGTTTCTTCATAGCCTGATTTGCTGAGGGTTTTGAAACATTAAGGGATGTTGAATTTCATCAAAAGCCTTTTTTGTTTCTATTGAGATGATCATAAGCTCTTGCTCTTAATTCTGTTTTGTGATGAATCAAATTTATTGATTTGCATATATTCAAACAAACTTGAATCCCAATAACTAAACCTACTTGACTGTGGTGAATTAACTTTTTGATGTGCTGTTGGATTCAGTTTTCTAGTATTTTGTTGAGGGTATTTGCATGTATGTTAACCAGAGATATTGGCCTTAGGTTTTCTGTTTTGTTTGTGCCTTTGCTAGTTTTCTTTTTAAAATCAAAATGATACTGACTTTACAAAATGTGTTAAGGAGGAGTCCCTCCTTCTTGATTTTTTAAAAAAAATAATTTTACTAGGATTTGTACTAGCTCTTCTTTGTATATCTGGAAAAATTTGGATTTTCTGTTTATGTTTCTTTATTAATCTAACTAGCAGCTTATGAATCTTGGTTAACCATTTGAAGCACCAGCTTTTGGTTTTGTTAATCTTTTGTATTATTGATTTCTGCATCTCAATTACATTTAGTTCAGATCTGATTTTGATAATCTCTTTTCTTCTTTAGTTTTAGGACTGTTTTGTTTTTGTTTTTCTAGTTCCTGTAGGTGTGAAATTACATTGCTAATTTGAGATTGCGATTCTCTGATTTGTAATTCAAATTAGTCCTTGGTCCATTTGACCTAGAAGTTTTCTCTTTATATAAATTAAGTAGGAATGAAGTAGGCTTCCTAACAATTTCATTTCTAGGAACACCGTGATTAGTCAATTCCAGAGCGCTACACAAGTCAGACTATTCTGTTTGCTCCTTTGTCTTTGCTGTCCATTACGGTAGCTATGCCCACCTTGCCTTTGATGGTTGACTGTCATCACTTGGCCCCTGCAATCTTGAGATCCAATTACTCTCATTGTATTTAAATTTTTTGTTGAATGACTGCAGCTCCCACAGTTAGATATGATATAAGAGAAGACCAATTACAGGGCTCTTCAAAGATGCAGGTGCTGTCCTCACAAATCTATTTTGCAAGGCATTGGTCAAGGGTATATTTTTTGGACTCTCCTAGCTGGGATGATTAGGTCTAAAGTGTCTAATCCATTCCAGTATCCCAATCTTCCTAAGCCTTTAGATCCCTTCCTCTAATTAAACTTAAGGAGATCAGGCATTTCCAGCTTGCTCACAGTGGGACATCATTTAATGCATATTTCAGATAACCAAGAAAATAAACTATTAGAACCTTTTTTAAGTTCTCAAGTTGCAACATTAAAAGCAGAGTCCCGGCCGGGCACAGTGGCTCAAGCCTGTAATCCCAGCACTTTGGGAGGCCGGGAGGGGCGAATCACGAGGTCAGGAGATCGCGACCATCCTGGCTAACACGGTGAAACCCCGTCTCTACTAAAAAATACAAAAATAAAACTAGCCGGGCGTGGTGGCGGGCGCCTGTAGTCCCAGCTACTCTGGAGGCTGAGGCAGGAGAATGGCGTAAACCCGGGGGCGGAGTTTACAGTGAGCTGAGATCCGGCCTCCAGTCTGGGCGACAGAGCAAGACTCTGTCTCAAAAAAAAAAAAAAAAGAAAAAGCAGAGTCCCTACTTACTGGTCCCAAATCAATCAATTCAGCTTGATCCAACTCTATGTTCCTTCCACCAGTATCCCATGACCTTAATATCCATTCCCATTCCTGTTCTCCAAATTTCTGTTTATATAAATTAGAGAACTCAAAAAGGTCTTTTAGAGTGTAGTGTGCATCCTCATGGGTCACACTCTCAACTTCACCTCTAGAGGCCTGCTGGGACTTTAGTCTAGTTATAAGTGTAGAAGCAAAAAGGGGTGTTGAGGGTGGTTCCCCAGGAGAATCAACATTATTTTTCTTGGCAGCTGCCACAGAGGAGGCCATCACTGTTACCTCAAGCAGCAGCACAGGGTTTTATCTCCTCAGACAAAAGAAGAAAGGCTGATGGCAGCATGGGTCAGGGAGGGGACGTTGCCACTACTGGGGATGGTTAAGCTGTTCCTTCTGGCAAAAAAAATGTATCAGAGTTTAAAAAGTCAGTGTCCCCACATTCACCCGGGTCCTCCTACACATTCTCATTCCAAGTTTCAGGGTCCCATTCTTTTCCAGTCAATGCCCTCACTTTAATAGTAGACACCTGGCAAGGCTGTACATGGATCTTTCATTGCAGTTCAGCCACTCACACAATAAGAGGTTGTGTCTGTTTTTTTCCACAGTTTCAGCTCTTTCTCTACAGGAAATAAGACTCTCAGGGCAATCTTAGCATATTGTAGGCTCAGTAGCTGCTTTTGAAGCCAAGAGACAGAACCCTGAGTTCATTATTTTCTTTCATCACTTTGTCTGCTGAACTTAGAAGCAACCAACCAGCTTCATTGTGCTCCTTGGTTCTCTACATATGGTCAAATGTATTATGTATAGAGTCACTAAACCCCTTGCCTCTCGTGAGCAGTGAATCAAGAGTGTCAAATACATTTATTTTGCATAACTCTCTAAACAGTTCACACCAAAGACTATCAGTGTTCTTCATACTAATAGAAGTAGAGTCCTTACCATTTTTGGATCTAATCATATTAAACAGCCAACTCCAGAAACTCCAAAACCAATAAAAGAACTCCATCCTTAATATTCTGTTCCTCCAGAGCCATGCCTGATACCAAAATCTGTATTAGTTAGGGTTCTCTAGAGAGATAGCAGTTTCACACACACACACACACACACACACACACACACACACGGGAGTTTATTAAGTGTTAACTTTTGTGATCACAACGTCCCACAGTAGACTGTCTACAAGCTTGAGGAGTAAGGAGAGCCAGTCCGAGTCTCAAAACTGAAGAACTTGGAGTCTGATGTTCGAGGGCAGGAAGCATCCAGCATGGGAGAGAGATGTAGGCTGGAAGGCTAGGCCAGTCTCCTCTTTCACATTTTTCTGCCTGCTTTATATTTGCTGGCTGCTGATTAGATTGTGCCCACCAGATGCAGGGTGGATCTGCCTTTCCCAGCCCACTGAGTCAAATATTAATCTCCTTTGGTAACACCCTCACAGACACACCCAGAATTAATACTTTGTATCCTTCAATCCTGTCAAGTTGACACTCAGTATTAACCATCACACAAGGATTGCACTGAATCTGTAGATTTCTTTGGATAATATTGCCATCTTAACAACATTAAGTCTTCCTACCAATTAACATGGGATGGTTTTCCATTTATTTAGGTCTTTAAAAATATATTTCAGCAATATTTTATAGATGAGTATATAAATACTTCAACTCCTTGATTACATTTAGTCCTAGGCATTTTATTATTTTAAATGCTATTGATAATATAATCACTCTTTAAATTTTCTGTCCAGATGATTTATTGCTTGTGTGTAGAAACATAGCTGTAACATAGTGCCGTGTAACTTTATTAAATGTGCTTAAGTTCTAGTAGTGTCTTTTGTGGATCCATTAGGATTTTCTATACATTGTATGTCATCTGTGATCAGAGATTGTTTTCATTCTGCTTTTCTAATTTGAATGCCTTTATTTATATTTCTTACCTGATTGCTCTGATTAGAATGTTCAGTACAATTTTGAACAGTAGTGATGAAAATAGGGAGCCTTGTCTTGTTCTTTACCTTTGGAGAAAAGCTTTCAGTTTTCCCATCGACTACTATATTATCTGTAGATATTTCTTAAATGCTCTTTATCAAGTTGAGAAAGTTTTCTGAGTGTTTTTATCATGAGAAAAATTCATTTTGGCAAAATCATTTTATGTATCAATTGACATTATTATCTACAGTTTTTCTTCTATTATTGTGGTGTGTTATATTAATTGATTGTCTTATGTTGAACTAAGCTTGCACTTCTGAAATAATTCCCACTTAGTTATAATATATAATACTTTTAACGTATTCTTGGATTTGGCTTCCTAGTTTTTGTTGAGGATTTTGACATTTGTGTTTATAGGAGTTATTGTTCTGTAGTTTTTTTTTTCTCCTGATTTCTTTGTCTAGGTTTGGTATTAGGGTGATGCTGGCCTCACAGAATGAGTCAGCAAGTGTTTCCTCATCTTCTATTTTTTGGAAGAGTTTGAAATGATTGACTTTAAATGTTCTTTAAGTGTTTGTAAAATTCACCAGTGAAGCCATGTGGCCTTGGACTCTTCTTTGATGAGAGATTTTTGATTATTTATTCATTATTTACTTGTAAATTTGTATAAATTTTCTATTTCTTCTTGAGTCAGTTTTGGTAATTTTGTGTTTCTAGGAACTTTCCATTTCATTTATATTATACAAATTTTGAAGTATATTTACTCATATTATTTTCTTATAATCATTTTTTATTCTGTAAAGTTGTTAGTAATATCCACTTTTTAAATAGTTTCAATATTTATTTTAGATTCAGGGGGTACTTGTGAAGATTGTTTTATTTGGTATATTGCATGATGCCGTGGTTCAGTTTATGAATGATCTCATCAGCCAGGTAGTGAACACAGTACCCAACAGGGAGTTATTCAACCCCTCCATCTTTCCCTCTCTTCCCGCTTAGTAGTCTTCAGTGTCTGTTGTTCCCATCTTTATGTTCATGTGTACCCCATGCTTAGCTTTCACTCATAACTAAGAACATGTGGCATTTGTTTTTCTCTTCCTGCATTAACTCACTTGGGATAATATCCTCCAGCTGCGTCCATGCTATTGCAAATAATATGATTTCATTATTTTTTATGGCTGTGTATTCCATAGTGTATATGTACCATATTTTCTTTATCCAATCCACTGTTGATGGGCACCTAGTTTGATTCCATGTCTTTAATACCATAAACAGTGTTGTGAAACCTACAAGTGCATGTGTCTTTTTGGAGAAATGATTTGTTTTTCTTTGTGTATGTAACCAGTAATGGGATTCCTAGGTCAAATAGTAGCTCTATTTTAAGTCCCTTGAAAAATCTCCATATTGCTTCTCACAGTGGCTGAATTACTTTGCATTCATACCAAAAATGTTGAGTATTTCTTTTTCTCTACAGTCTTGCCAGCATCTGTTTTTTTTTTTTTTTTTTTTACTTTTTAATAATAGCCATTCTGACTAGTATGAGGTGATATCTCATTATGGTTTTTATTTGAATTTCTCTGATCATTAGTTATGAGGAACATTTGCTCATATGTGTTTTAGCTGCTTGTATGTCTTTAGGGAAGTGGCTGTTCATGTCCTTTGCCCATGTTTTAATGGGATTATTTGTGCTTTTGCTTGCTGAATTGTTTAAGTTCCTTATTGATTTTGGATATTAGATCTTTGTTGGACTCATAGTTTGTGAATATTTTCCCTATTCTGTAGGTTGTATGTTTACTCTGTTGATAGTTTCTTTTGCTGTGTGGAAGATCTTTAGTTTAACTAGCTGTTACTTGTAAATTTTTGTTTTTGTCGCATTTGATTTTGAGAACTTAGTCATAAATTATTTGCTGTGGCCAATGGTCAGAATGGTGTTTTCAAATTTCATTCTAGGCTATTTGTAGTTTGAGGTCTTACATTTAGATCTATAATCTATCTTGAGGTAATTTTTGTATATGGTGCAACGTAGGAGTCTAGTTTCAATCTACTGTATATGGATATCCAGCAATCCCAGCACCATTTGTTGAATAGGGGGTCTTTTTCCCATTGCAAATTTTTCTTTGCTTTGACAAATATCTGATGGTAGTAGGTGTATGGCTTTATTTCTGGTTCTCTAATCTGTTCCATTGCTGTATGTGCCTGTTTTTGTAACTGTACCATGTTTTTGTGGTTACTGTAGCCTTATAGTATGGTTTGAAGTCAAGTAAAGTCATGCCTCTGGCTTTGCTCTTGTTGCTTAGGATTGTTTTGGCTATTCATGGCCTTTTGGGATTCTATATACATTTTAGAGTAGTTTTTTTCTACTCCTGTAAAAAAATTATTGGTAGTTTGATAAGTATAGTACTGAATCTGTAGATTGCTTTGGGTAGTATGACCATTTTAATGATGTTTATTCTTTCCAACCAAGAATGTGGAATTTTTTTCATTTGTTTGTGTCATCTATGGTTTGTTTTTCTTTTTCTTTCTTTCTTTCTTTTTTCTTTCTCTCTTTCTCTCTTCATCTTTCTTTCTCTTTTTCTTTCTTTATCTTTCTTCTTTCTTTCTCTCTTTCTCTCTTTCTCTTTCTTTCTTTCTTTCTTTCTTTCTTTCTTTCTTTCTTTCTTTCTTTCTTTCTTTCTTTCTTTCTTTCTTTCTTTCTTTCTTTCTTTCTTTCTTTCTTTCTTTCTTTCTTTCTTTCTTCCTTCCTTCCTTCCTTCCTTCCTTCCTTCCTTCCTTCCTTCCTTCCTTCCTTCCTTCCTTCCTTCTGTCTTTCTCTTTCTTTCTTCTTTCTTCTTTCTTTCTTTCCTTTTCTTTCTTTTATTTTTTTTATGGGTCTCACTTTGTCTCTGAGGCTGGAGTGCAGTGGTGTGGTCATGGCTCAACATAGCCTTGACCATCTGGACTCAAGCAATTCTTCCACAACAGCCCCCCCCCCCCCCCCCCCCCAGGTCGCTGGAACCACAAGTATGTGCCACCACACCTAGTTAATTTTTTTAATTATTTGTAGAGATGGAATTGCTCTATGTTGCCCAGGCTGATCTTGAACTCCTGGGTTCAAGCAATCCACCTGTCTTGACCTCCCAAGCACTCAGATTACATGCATGAGCCACCATTTGTGGCCTTCTGATTTTTTTTCATTAGTGTTTTGTTGTTTTCCTTATAGACATCTTTCACTTCCTTGGTTAGATATATTTCCAGGTATTTTATTTTATTTTATTTTTATGGCAACTGTAAATGGGATTGCATTATTGATTTTGCTCTCAGCTTGAATGTTATAGGTGTGTATAAATACTACTGACTTTTTACATTGATTTTGTATCCTGAAACTTTACTGAAGTCGTTTATCAGTTCTAGAGCCTTTTGATGGAGTCTTTATGTTTTTCTAAATTTAGAATTATATTGTCAGTTAAGATAGATAATTTGACATCTTGTTTTTCTATTTGGATGCCTTTTGTTTTTTTCTCATGCCTGATTGCTGTGGCTAGGACTGCCAGTACTATGTTGGATAGGAGAGGTGAGACATTTCTGATATTACTTCTTTATATCTTCTTTTAATTTTTTCTAAGTCACTCTAGCTAAATATTTGTCAAGTTTGTTCATTTAATAAAATAACTTTTGAGTTACATTTTTTCTATTTTCTTTTGCATTTCTCCATTCTAATCTTCATTGTTTCCTTTCTTCTTAGTTTTTTGTTTAGTTTGCTCTTCTTTTATTTTCTCAGATAAAAAGTTGTATTTTTAATTTGAGATTTTTAATTTTTAATATAGATGTTTACAGCTCAAAATGTCTCTTAGCACTTTTTTCTCTACATGCTGTAAATTTGTGTATTTTTCTTCTTTTGTTATTTTTTCAAATTATTTTCTAATTTTTATTGTGATTTCTTTTTTTGATCCATTTACTGTCGAGTAATGTGTTGCTTAATTCCATTTTTAGATTTTCCAGTTTATTTTTCAGTTATTGTTACCTTCATTCCATTATTGTCAGAAAAATTTTTTATATGATTTCAATATTTTAAAATTTATTGAGTCGTTTTTAGTGCCTAATACATCGTCTTTTATGGAAAATATTTTATTTGTGCTCAGAAACATCGTCTAGAGCATTTTATATATGTCTCTTAGTTCTAATTTTTTAATAGTCATGTTCATGTCTTTAATTTTTTTACTGGTATTCTGTGTGGATTTTCTATGCATTGTTGAAAGTGGAATATTGAAGTATCCATCTATTATTATAGGAATCACGCTTTTTCATTTTAATTCTGTCAATGTTTGCTTCTTATACTTTGAAACTCTTTTGTTTGGTGTATATGTGTTTATAATTTTATATCTTCTAGATAAATTAATTATTGATGGTAACAGTTTTTGACATGAAGATCACTTTGATATTTTATTTTATTTCAGTTACTATTTGTATGGTATTATTATTATTATTATTATTATTATTATTATTATTATTTGACGGAGTTTCGCTCTGTCACCCAGACTGGAGTGCAGTGGGCGATCTGAGCTCACTGCAAGCTCCGCCTCCCGGGTTCACGCCATTTTCCTGCCTCAGCTTCCCGAGTAGCTGGGACCACAGGCTCCCTCCAACATGCCGGGCCAACTTTTTATGTATTTTTAGTAGAGACGGGGTTTCACCGTGTTAGCCAGGATGGTCTCCATCTCCTGACCTCGTGATCCGCCCGTCTCGGCCTCCAAAAGTGCTGGGATTACCGACGAGAACCACTGCGCCTGGCCTGGTCTTCTCTATTTTTTGTGAGTTTCTCTTTACTCATTCTGTTAGATATTGAGAGAGATTATTGCAATCTCTGACAATATTTTGGATTTGTCTATAGATCCAAAAACCTGTTAAAATATTCTCATGTTATCTTAATTAATGTGTCTTTTTATAATTATAATTCTAAAATGACCCATTCTTCCTCTGGCTTCCACTCTTCGCACCTCCATGTGGGTACTCTCTCAAGTCAGTAAGCTGCGACAATTGAAGCTCTTACCTCCTTTGTTTCTCATTTTTCTGAGTTCACTCTCCTATCTTGCTTTTCAGATTTCCACAAATCATTGTTTTGTACATTTGGTTCATATTTTGGTTGTTTCAGGAGGGATATTAAATCTCTTCTATAACTCCGTCTTTGCTGGAACTCAGTTTGCTTTCAAATTTTTCTTATTTTTAAGTCGTTTTTTTATTATGTAAAACATTTATTTGGTTCCCTAGTTAAAAGCATAGTACAAAATAATTAAAATAAGTCTAACTGTGTTCCTATGTTCTCCCACCCTGTTTCTTTCTTCCATCCAAAAGTAATAAACTTTTAGGGTGTGGTTGGTATATTCATTTTTTTCTTTCTAAAAAGATAATCAAAACGATGATTTTTTTTTAGCAGTGATATAATTGGCCAACAAAATGTGTTTGTATACATAGTTTCAACAGTATCAACCAAGTCATTAAAAATACTATGTGCTTATAAAATAAAAATGATACATTTTAAATGTAGCTATATTTTTGTTACATTTCAATAAATTCTTTAAACTGCAGAATTTTAAATACTCTTGGTTTAAGAAATATGCATTATTCTTTACCCAAGTAGAGACATATAAAAGATATCTATAAATGTTTGAACAGTTGAAATATTCTTAATACCTTTCATCTGTTAACAATTTATATCAATTTTACTTATGTTTAGGTGGATTTTAGGTAATAATTATTTCAATGAATTGCCAGTCAGAAAATCTTTGAATATGCCTATGTCCTGAAAGCCCCTTCTTCCAGTTGTCCCACCTTTCCAGACCAAAACAATGTATAGCTTACATGTATTGATTGATGTTTTATGCCTCCCTAAAATATATAAAACCAAGTTGTAGCCTGACCACCTTGGACACATGTTTTCAGGATCTTTTGAGGACTCTATCACCAGCCATTGGTCACTCATATTTGGTTCAGAATAATTCTCTTCAAACATACTAAAGTTTGACTCTTTTTTGTCAACAAAAAATTAAGGATAACTAGAAATTCTTAATCCAAGAATAAACAGTATCATTGGCCATGATGGATGTAATGTTTTGAAAGATTAATCTAGTCTAAATGTGCAAGATGGATAGAGTAGGGGAATATTCTAGTGGCAGAAGAATCAATTTAGATGCGATTGAAACTGCCTTTGCAAAATTATGACCGAGACAGTGAAAGGGATCTATCCTAACTGACACCATCTTGCTTCCAACCTTTAAGATGTCCTCATTTATTCATGGGTGTAGGCTGTGAACTAACTTTAGTAGGAATAAAACTGAAATTGGCCATCTTTTTAAACATGAAGGTCTTGGTTTATAGCTTATAGTTTAAAACAAAGATGATAACAGCTCTTTCCCAAAGCGAACCTCCCTCTTACCTGGGGACTAGACTGCCTTTGTAGGACTAACAAATTACCCACAAGACTAAAAATGATGATTAGGAGTCATGCAGCTGGAGGCTACATGATTCTAACTCTTCCTAAACTGCTCTGAAGATCAGTGCTTGAGATATTTTGCAGACCCAGCACTTGATGAATCATCTGGCACCACCCAGATCAATTAACTGGCTCACGTGATCTTGCGCCCCCCACCCAGGAATTGATTCA
The DNA here is from genome assembly GCF_007565055.1 of Rhinopithecus roxellana. Lineage (NCBI taxonomy): Eukaryota > Metazoa > Chordata > Mammalia > Primates > Cercopithecidae > Rhinopithecus > Rhinopithecus roxellana. The sequence continues at coordinate 45,618,716 of NC_044555.1, forward strand.
GTGCAAGAAGACAGCTTCAACTTCCCATGATTTCATCTCCGACCTGACCAATCGGTACTCTCAACTCACTGGCCTTCCCCCACCCACCAAATTATCCCTAAGAACTCTGATCCCTTAATGCTTATGATCAGGGAGACTGATTTGAGTAACAATAAAACTCCCATCTCCTGCACAGCCAGCTGTGAGTGAATTACTCTTCTTTTTTTTTTTTTTTTTTTTTTTTTTTTTTATATTTATTTATTTATTTATTTTTTTCTTTTTTTTTTTTTTTTTTTTTTTTTTTTATTATACTTTAAGTTCTAGGGTACATGTGCATAACGTGCAGGTTTGTTACATATGTATACTTATGCCATGTTGGTGTGCTGCACCCATCAACTCGTCAGCACCCATCAATTCATCATTTATATCATGTATAACTCCCCAATGCAATCCCTCCCTCCTCCCCCCTCCCCCCTCCCCATGATAGGCCCCAGTGTGTGATGTTCCCCTTCCCGAGTCCAAGTGATCTCATTGTTCAGTTCCCACCTATGAGTGAGAACATGCGGTGTTTGGTTTTCTGTTCTTGTGATAGTTTGCTAAGAATGATGGTTTCCAGCTGCATCCATGTCCCTACAAAGGACGCAAACTCATCCTTTTTTATGGCTGCATAGTATTCCATGGTGTATATGTGCCACATTTTCTTAATCCAGACTGTCACAGATGGACATTTGGGTTGATTCCAAGTCTTTGCTATTGTGAATAGTGCCGCAATAAACATACGTGTACATGTGTCTTTGTAGTAGACTAATTTATAATCCTTTGGGTATATACCCAGTAGTGGGATGGCTGGGTCATATGGTACATCTAGTTCTAGATCCTTGAGGAATTGCCATACTGTTTTCCATAATGGTTGAACTAGTTTACAATCCCACCAACAGTGTAAAAGTGTTCCTATTTCTCCACATCCTCTCCAACACCTGTTGTTTCCTGACTTCTTAATGATTGCCATTCTAACTGGTGTGAGATGGTATCTCATTGTGGTTTTGATTTGCATTTCTCTGATGGCCAGTGATGATGAGCATTTTTTCATGTGTCTGTTGGCTGTATGAATATCTTCTTTTGAGAAATGTCTGTTCATATCCTTTCCCCACTTTTTGATGGGGTTGTTTGTTTTTTTCTCGTATATTTGTTTGAGTTCTTTGTAGATTCTGGATATTAGCCCTTTGTCAGATGAGTAGGTTGCAAAAATTTTCTCCCATTCTGTAGGTTGCCTGTTCACTCTGATGGTAGTTTCTTTTGCTGTGCAAAAGCTCTTTAGTTTAATTAGATCCCATTTGTCAATTATGGCTTTTGCTGCCGTTGCTTTTGGTGTTTTAGACATGAAGTCCTTGCCCATGCCTATGTCCTGAATGGTACTACCTAGATTTTCTTCTAGGGTTTTTATGGTATTAGGTCTAACATTTAAGTCTCTAATCCATCTTGAATTAATCTTCGTATAAGGGGTAAGGAAAGGATCCAGTTTCAGCTTTCTACTTATGGCTAGCCAATTTTCCCAGCACCATTTATTAAATAGGGAATCCTTTCCCCATTTCTTGTTTCTCTCAGGTTTGTCAAAGATCAGATGGCTGTAGATGTGCGGTATTATTTCTGAGGACTCTGTTCTGTTCCATTGGTCTATATCTCTGTTTTGGTACCAGTACCATGCTGTTTTGGTTACTGTAGCCTTGTAGTATAGTTTGAAGTCAGGGTAGCGTGACGCCTCCAGCTTTGTCCTTTTGACTTAGGATTGTCTTGGCAATGCGGGCTCTTTTTTGGTTCCATATGAACTTTAAAGCCGTTTTTTCCAATTCCGTGAAGAAAGTCATTGGTAGCTTGATGGGGATGGCATTGAATCTATAAATAACCTTGGGGAGTATGGCCATTTTCACGATATTGATTCTTCCTATCCATGAGCATGGTATGTTCTTCCATTTGTTTGTGTCCTCTTTGATTTCACTGAGCAGTGGTTTGTAGTTCTCCTTGAAGAGGTCCTTTACATCCCTTGTAAGCTGGATTCCTAGGTATTTTATTCTCTTTGAAGCAATTGTGAATGGAAGTTCATTCCTGATTTGGCTCTCTGCTTGTCTGTTGCTGGTGTATAAGAATGCTTGTGATTTTTGCACATTAATTTTGTATCCTGAGACTTTGCTGAAGTTGCTTATCAGCTTAAGGAGATTTTGGGCTGAGACGATGGGGTTTTCTAAATATACAATCATGTCATCTGCAAACAGGGACAATTTGACTTCTTCTTTTCCTAACTGGATACCCTTGATTTCTTTCTCTTGCCTGATTGCCCTAGCCAGAACTTCCAACACTATGTTGAATAGGAGTGGTGAGAGAGGGCATCCCTGTCTTGTGCCAGTTTTCAAAGGGAATTTTTCCAGTTTTTGCCCATTCAGTATGATATTAGCTGTGGGTTTGTCATAAATAGCTCTTATTATTTTGAGGTACGTTCCATCAATACCGAATTTATTGAGCGTTTTTAGCATGAAGGGCTGTTGAATTTTGTCAAAAGCCTTTTCTGCATCTGTTGAGACAATCATGTGGTTCTTGTCTTTGGTTCTGTTTATATGCTGGATTACGTTTATTGATTTGCGAATGTTGAACCAGCCTTGCATCCCAGGGATGAAGCCCACTTGATCATGGTGGATAAGCTTTTTGATGTGCTGCTGAATCCGGTTTGCCAGTATTTTATTGAGGATTTTTGCATCAATGTTCATCAGGGATATTGGTCTAAAATTCTCTTTTTTTGTTGTGTCTCTGCCAGGCTTTGGTATCAGGATGATGTTGGCCTCATAAAATGAGTTAGGGAGGATTCCCTCTTTTTCTATTGATTGGAATAGTTTCAGAAGGAATGGTACCAGCTCCTCCTTGTACCTCTGGTAGAATTCAGCTGTGAATCCATCTGGTCCTGGACTTTTTTTGGTGGGTAGGCTATTAATTGTTGCCTCAATTTCAGAGCCTGCTATTGGTCTATTCAGGGATTCAACTTCTTCCTGGTTTAGCCTTGGGAGAGTGTAAGTGTCCAGGAAATTATCCATTTCTTCTAGATTTTCTAGTTGATTTGCGTAGAGGCGTTTATAGTATTCTCTGATGGTAGTTTGTATTTCTGTGGGGTCAGTGGTGATATCCCCTTTATCATTTTTTATTGCATCTATTTGATTCCTCTCTCTTTTTTTCTTTATTAGCCTTGCTAGCGGTCTGTCAATTTTGTTGATCTTTTCAAAAAACCAACTCCTGGATTCATTGATTTTTTGGAGGGTTTTTTGTGTCTCTATCTCCTTCAGTTCTGCTCTGATCTTAGTTATTTCTTGCCTTCTGCTAGCTTTTGAATGTGATTGCTCTTGCCTCTCTAGTTCTTTTAATTGTGATGTTAGAGTGTCAATTTTAGATCTTTCCTGCTTTCTCTTGTGGGCATTTAGTGCTATAAATTTCCCTCTACACACTGCTTTAAATGTGTCCCAGAGATTCTGGTATGTTGTATCTTTGTTCTCATTGGTTTCAAAGAACATCTTTATTTCCGCTTTCATTTCGTTATGTACCCAGTAGTCATTCAGGAGCAGGTTGTTCAGTTTCCATGTAGTTGAGCGGTTTTGATTGAGTTTCTTAGTCCTGAGTTCTAGTTTGATTGCACTGTGGTCTGAGAGACAGTTTGTTATAATTTCTGTTCTTTTACATTTGCTGAGGAGTGCTTTACTTCCAATTATGTGGTCAATTTTGGAATAAGTGCGATGTGGTGCTGAGAAGAATGTATATTCTGTTGATTTGGGGTGGAGAGTTCTATAGATGTCTATTAGGTCCGCTTGGTGCAGAGATGAGTTCAATTCCTGGATATCCTTGTTAACTTTCTGTCTCGTTGATCTGTCTAATGTTGACAGCGGAGTGTTGAAGTCCCCCATTATTATTGTATGGGAGTCTAAGTCCCTTTGTAAGTCTCTAAGGACTTGCTTTATGAATCTGGGTGCTCCTGTATTGGGTGCATATATATTTAGGAGAGTTAGCTCTTCCTGTTGAATTGATCCCTTTACCATTATGTAATGGCCTTCTTTGTCTCTTTTGATCTTTGATGGTTTAAAGTCTGTTTTATCAGAGACTAGGATTGCAACCCCTGCTTTTTTTTGTTCTCCATTTGCTTGGTAGATCTTCCTCCATCCCTTTATTTTGAGCCTATGTATGTCTCTGCATGTGAGATGGGTCTCCTGAATACAGCAGACTGATGGGTCTTGACTCTTTATCCAGTTTGCCAGTCTGTGTCTTTTAATTGGAGCATTTAGTCCATTAACATTTAAGGTTAATATTGTTATGTGTGAACTTGATCCTGCCATTATGATATTAACTGGTTATTTTGCTCGTTAGTTGATGCAGTTTCTTCCTAGCCTCGATGGTCTTTACATTTTGCCAAGTTTTTGCGATGGCTGGTACCGGTTGTTCCTTTCCATGTTTAGGGCTTCCTTCAGGGTCTCTTGTAAGGCAGGCCTGGTGGTGACAAAATCTCTAAGCATTTGCTTATCTGTAAAGGATTTTATTTCTCCTTCACTTATGAAACTTAGTTTGGCTGGATATGAAATTCTGGGTTGAAAATTCTTTTCTTTAAGAACGTTGAATATTGGCCCCCACTCTCTTCTGGCTTGTAGAGTTTCTGCCGAGAGATCTGCTGTTAGTCTGATGGGCTTCCCTTTGTGGGTGACCCGACCTTTCTCTCTGGCTGCCCTTAAGATTTTTTCCTTCATTTCAACTTTGGTGAATCTCGCAATTATGTGTCTTGGAGTTGCTCTTCTGGAGGAGTATCTTTGTGGCGTTCTCTGTATTTCCTGAATTTGAATGTTGGCCTGCCCTACTAGGTTGGGGAAGTTCTCCTGGATGATTTCCTGAAGAGTGTTTTCCAACTTGGTTCCATTTTCCCCCTCACTTTCAGGCACCCCAATCAGGCGTAGATTTGGTCTTTTTACGTAGTCCCATACTTCTTGCAGGCTTTGCTCATTTCTTTTTCTTCTTTTTTCTTTTGGTTTCTCTTCTCGCTTCATTTCATTCATTTGATCTTCAATCGCTGATACTCTTTCTTCCAGTTGATCGAGTCGGTTACTGAAGCTTGTGCATTTGTCACGTATTTCTCGTGTCATGGTTTTCATCTCTGTCATTTCGTTTATGATCTTCTCTGCATTAATGAGTCTAGCTGTCAATTCTTCCACTCTTTTTTCAAGATTTTTAGTTTCTTTGCGCTGGGTACGTAATTCCTCCTTTAGCTCTGATAAGTTTGATGGACTGAAGCCTTCTTCTCTCCTCTCGTCCAAGTCATTCTCTGACCAGCTTTGATCCGTTGCTGGTGATGGGCTGCGCTCCTTTGCAGGGGGAGATGCGCTCTTATTTTTTGAATTTCCAGCTTTTCTGCCCTGCTTCTTCCCCATCTTTGTGGTTTTATCTGTCTCTGGTCTTTGATGGTGGTGACGAACTGATGGGGTTTTGGTATAGGTGTCCTTCCTGTTTGATAGTTTTCCTTCTGACAGTCAGAAGGACTCTCTGTTGGTCTGTTGGAGATTGCTTGAGGTCCACTCCAGACCCTGTTTGCCTGGGTATCAGCAGCAGAGGTTGCCGAAGATAGAATATTGCTGAACAGCGAGTGTACCTGTCTGATTCTTCCTTTGGAAGTGTCCTCTCAGGGGTGTACTCCACCCTGTGAGGTGTGGGGTGTCAGACTGCCCCTAGTGGGGGATTTCTCCCAGCTAGGCTACTCAGGGGTCAGGGACACACCTGAGCAGGCAGTCTGTCCGTTCTCAGATCTCAACCTCCGCGTTGGGAGATCCGCGGCTCTCCCCAAAGCTGTCAGACAGAGTCGTTCGCGTCTGCACCGGCTCCCGCTACTTCCCCTGTTGGTCTTCAGCTGTGCGCTGTCCCCAGAGGTGGAGACTACAGAGACAGGCAGGCTTCCTTGAGCTGCTGTGAGCTCCACCCAGTTCAAGCTTCCCAGCGGCTTTGTTTACCTACTTAAGCCTCAGCAATGGCGGGCGCCCCTCCCCCAGCCTCGCTGCTGCCTTGCGGATAGATCGCGGCAGACTGCTGTGTTAGCAGTGAGGGAGGCTTCGTGGGCATGGGACCCTCCCGGCCAGGTGTGGGATATATTCTCCTGGAATGCCTGTATGCTTACAGCGCAGTATTGGGGTGGGAGTTACCCGATTTTCCAGGTGTTGTGTGTCTCAGTTCCCCTGGCTAGGAAAACGGATCCCCTTCCCCCTTGCGCTTCCAGGTGAGGCGATGCCTCGCCCTGCTTCAGCTCTCGCTGGTCAGGCTGCAGCAGCTGACCAGCACCGATTGTCCGGCACTCCCTAGTGAGATGACCCCAGTACCTCAGTTGAAAATGCAGAAATCACTGGTCTTCTGTGTCGCTCGCGCTGGGAGTTGGAGACTGGAGTTGTTCCTATTCGGCCATCTTGCTCCGCCCCCCGAATTACTCTTCCTCTATTGCAATTCCCTTGTCTTGAAAAATTGGCTCTGTCTAGGTAGCAGGAAAGGTGAAACCACTGGATAGTTACACTACTGTAGTGATCCTTTTATTACCTTCAAATATTGAGAATTACCGATTTTCTTTTCTGTTTGTAAGTATTAAATTTTAAGTTGGTTGAAGTATTGGTTTCATTCTTCAGGAGATATTTGGATACAGAGTAATGCCATTTTTTAGACTTTGCTTTCATTTTTCAGGAGATATTTAGATATAGAGTAATGCCATTTTGAAGAGTTTAATCAAAGTTAGGAAAGAAAAAGTTGGTATACTGGGAATATAGCTTGAAGCTATTTAGTCATGGAGAAAGTAATGCCCTTTGGCTTTCAGGATGTGATATAATTCTGATTAGGATTCCTTTTAACATGAACAATTAAAAGATAATAGTAAATATTAAAGAGAATATTCCCTATTGTTTTGATATTTCCATTTTTAAAATTGTCGGTACCTAAAGAACATATGCAAGACATGCATTATTCATTTCAAATTAATGGTTTTAAAAATAAAATCATAAAAATGGTAGCATTTATTATTAATAGATGTAATCTCTTCAGAATTGACATACACATTTTATATTTGCAAAATCAATATCAACATACAACTGGCAATATATTACAATTTTTGTTTTTTATTCTCTTCAAATCAAGAAGTTTCTTTGGAAATAAATGTTGAAAAACTTAATCGCATTTTTAGAATTTAACACAAAAATACAGATGTAAGGGAAATTTTATTTACACCTTAAGTGAATGAGATTTACAGATATACAAAGTAATCTTTAAGAAGTCTGAAAGTAATCATTGCATAATAGTTTTTTATTCCATCCCATAATGTCTTATGAGATCGTTTTAGAAGATATGTCTAATAATATCTACATTTCATTTACTCTTCTGGGGAATATAATGCCTGCTTACCTGGAAATGTAAAAGGAACAGTTTTTAATACACTTAAAAATTACAGTGTGGATAATTTGTATTATCAGTATTCTTTACTGATTTTCTTGCTACATTTAACTTTTGGAAAGTTATACTGTTCTAACATAACATTTCAAAATTCTGTCTCAAAACACTTAGAGAAGAAAATTGAGCTGGACTTGGAATAATAATTCTATTATTTTCTCAGCTCATCCAAATTGTCAGTGTAGAGGAACATTAGTATCATATCTTAGAAATAAAGTAAGGCATACTACAAATGTTCAAAACTGAGTGATTATGTTTCATCAATATAGTTTTAGTAGGAATAAAACTGAAATTGGCCATCTTTTTAAACACGAAGGTCTATTGAAATATTTTTATCAGAAAACAATGCACATTTTGTCTTCAATCAGTTCTTTTGAGCTATCCCAAAAAGGGAAGATTTCTCCCCTTGAAGGGCTAACTTTTTTTTTCTTTTTTTTTTAGAAAAACATACATTTTATTAAGAATTTTAAAGAAATTAGCATACAATTGCACCTTACTTAACATTTTTAAAATTATTATTATACTTGAAGTTCTAGGGTCCATGTGCACAATGTGCAGGTTTGTTACATACGTATACCTGTGACATGTTGCTGTGCTGCACCCATCAACTAGTCAGCACCCATAAACTTGTAATTTACATCAGGTATAACTCCCAATGCCATCCTTTCCCCCTCCTCCCTCCCCATAGTAGTCCCCGGTGTGTGATGTAGCCCTTCCTGAGTCCAAGTGATCTCATTGTTCAATTCCTACCTATGAGTGAGAACATGCGGTGTTTGGTTTTCTGTTCTTGCGATAGTTTACTGAGAATGATGGTTTCCAGCTGCATCCATGTCCCTACAAAGGACACAAACTCATCCCTTTTATGGCTGCACGGTATTCCATGGTGTATATGTGCCACATTATCTTAATCCAGTCTGTCACAGATGGACATTTGGGTTGATTCCAAGTCTTTGCTATTGTGAATAGTGCCGCAATGAACATACGTGTGCATGTGTCTTTATAGCAGCATGATGTATATTCTTTTGGGTATATACCAAGTAATGGGATGGCTGAGTATGTGGTATTTCTCATTCAAGATCCTTGAGGAATTGCCATACTGTTTTCCACAATGGTTGAACTAGTTTACAATCCCACCAACAGTGTAAAAGTGTTCCTATTTCTCCACATCCTCTCCAGCACCTGTTGTTTCGTGATTTTTTAATGATTGCCATTCTAACTGGTGTGAGATGGTATCTCATTGTGGTTTTGATTTGCATTTCTCTGATGGCCGGTGATGACGAGGACTTTTTCATGTGTCTGTTGGCTGTATGCATGTCATCTCTTTAGAAATGTCTGTTCATATCCTTTCCCCACTTTTTGATGGGGTTGTTTTTTTCTTGTAAATTTGTTTGAGTTCTTTGTAGATTTGGGATATTAGCCCTTTGTCAGATGAGTAGTTTGCAAAAATTTTCTCCCATTCTGTAGGTTGCCTGTTCACTCTGATGGTAGTTTCTTTTGCTGTGCAGAAGCTCTTTAGTTTAATTAGATCCTATTTGTCAATTTTGGTTTTTGTTGCCATTGCTTTTGGTGTTTTAGACATGAAGTCCTTGCCCATGCCTATGTCCTAAATGGTATTACCTAGGTTTTCTTCTAGGGTTTTTATGGTATTAGGTCTAACATTTAAGTCTCTAATCCATCATGAATTAATTTTCGTATAAGGAGTAAGGAAAGGATCCAGTTTCAGCTTTCTACTTATGGCTAGCTAATTTTCCCAACACCATTTATTAAATAGGGAATCCTTTTCCCATTTCTTGTTTTTCTCAAGTTTGTCAAAGATCAGATGGCTATAGATGTGAGGTATTATTTCTGAGGACTCTGTTCTGTTCCATTGGTCTGTATCTCTGTTTTGGTACCGGTACCATGCTGTTTTGGTTACTGTAGCCTTGTAGTATAGTTTGAAGTCAGGTAGCATGACGCCTCCAGCTTTGTCCTTTTGACTTAGGATTGTCTTGGCAATGCATGCTCTTTTTTGGTTCCATATGAACTTTGAAGCAGTTTTTTTCCAATTCTGTGAAGAAACTCATTGGTAGCTTGATGGGGATGGCATTGAATCTATAAATAACCTTGGGCAGTATGGCCATTTTCACGATATTGATTCTTCCTATCCATGAGCATGGTGTGATCTTCCATTTGTTTGTGTCCTCTTTGATTTCACTGAGCAGTGGTTTGTAGTTCTCCTTGAAGAGGTCCTTTACATCCCTTGTAAGTTGGATTCCTAGGTATTTTATTCTCTTTGAAGCAATTGCGAATGGAAGTTCATTCCTGATTTGGCTCTCTGTTTGTCTGTTACTGGTGTATAAGAATGCTTGTGATTATTGCACATTAATTTTGTATCGTGAGACTTTGCTGAGGTTGCTTATCAGCTTAAGGAGATTTTGGGCTGAGACAATGGGGTTTTCTAAATATACAATCATGTCATCTGCAAACAGGGACAATTTGACTTCTTCTTTTCCTAACTGAATACCCTTGATTTCTTTCTTTGCCTTCTTGCCCTAGCCAGAACTTCCAACACTATGTTGAATAGGAGTGGTGAGAGATGGCATCCCTGTCTTGTGCCAGTTTTCAAAGGGAATTTTTCCAGTTTTTGCCCATTCAGTATGATATTAGTTGTGGGTTTGTCATAAATAGCTCTTATTATTTTGAGGTACATTCCATCAATACCGAATTTATTGAGCGTTTTTAGCATGAAGGGCTGTTGAATTTTATCAAAAGCCTTTTCTGCATCTATTGAGATAATCATGTGGTTCTTGTCTTTGGTTCTGTTTATATGCTGGATTACGTTTATTGATATTGCGAATGTTGAACCAGCCTTGCATCCCAGGGATGAAGCCCACTTGATCATGGTGGATAAGCTTTTTGATGTGCTGCTGAATCCGGTTTGCCAGTATTTTATTGAGAATTTTTGCATCGATGTTCATCAGGGATATTGGTCTAAAATTCTCTTTTTTTGTTTTGTCTCTGCCAGGCTTTTGTATCAGGATGATGTTGGCCTCATAAAATGAGTCAGGGAGGATTCTCTCTTTTTCTATTGATTGGAATAGTTTCAGAAGGAGTGGTACCAGCTCCTCCTTATACCTCTGGTAGAATTCAGCTGTGAATCCATCTGGTCCTGGACTTTTTTGGTTGGTAGGTTATTAATTATTGCCTCAATTTCAGAGCCTGCTATTGGTCTATTCAGGGATTCGACTTCTTCCTGGTTTAGTCTTGGAAGAGTGTAAGTGTCCAGGAAATTATCCATTTCTCCTAGATTTTCTAGTTGATTTGTGTAGAGGTGTTTATAGTATTCTCTGATGGTAGTTTGTATTTCTGTGGGGTCGGTGGTGATATCCCCTTTATCATTTTTTTTATTGCGTCTATTTGATTCTTCTCTCTTTTCTTCTTTATTAGTCTTGCTAGCGGTCTGTCAATTTGTTGATCTTTTCAAAAAACCAACTCCTGGATTCATTGATTTTTTGGAGGGTTTTTTGTGTCTCTATCTCCTTCAGTTCTGCTCTGATCTTAGTTATTTCTTGCCTTCTGCTAGCTTTTGAATGTGTTTGCTCTTGCCACTCTAGTTCTTTTAATTGTGATGTTAGAGTGTCAATTTTAGATCTTTCCAGCTTTCTCTTGTGGGCATTTAGTGCTATAAATTTCCCTCTACACATTGCTTTAAATGTGTCCCAGAGATTCTGGTATGTTGTATCTTTGTTCTCATTGGTTTCAAAGAACATCTTTATTTCTGCTTTCATTTCGTTATGTACCCAGTAGTCATTCAGGAGCAGGTTGCTCAGTTTCCATGTAGTTGAGTGGTTTTGATTGAGGTTCTTAGTCCTGAGTTCTAGTTTCATTGCACTGTGATCTGAGAGACAGTTTGTTATAATTTCTGTTCTTTTACATTTGCTGAGGAGTGCTTTACTTCCAATTATGTGGTCCATTTTGGAATAAGCGTGATGTGGTCCTGAGAAGAATGTATATTCTGTTGATTTGGGGTGGAGAGTCCTATAGATATCTATTAGGTCTGCTTGGTGCAGAGATGAGTTCAATTCCTGGATATCCTTGTTAATTTTCTGTCTCGTTGATCTGTCTAATGTTGACAGTGCAGTGTTGAAGTCTCCTATTATTATTGTATGGGAGTCTAAGTCTCTTTGTAAGTCTCCGAGGACTTCCTTTATGAATCTGGGTGCTCCTGTATTGGGTGCATATATATTTAGGATAGTTAGGTCTTCCTGTTGAATTGATCCCTTTACCATTATGTAATGGCCTTCTTTGTCTCTCTTGTTCTTTGATGGTTTAAAGTCTGTTTTATCAGAGACTAGGATTGCAACCCCTGCTTTTTTTTGTTCTTCATTTGCTTGGTAGATTTTCCTCTATCGCTTTATTTTGAGTCTATGGATGTCTCTGCATGTGAGATGGGTCTCCTGAATACAGCAGACTGATGGGTCTTGACTCTTTATCCAGTTTGCCAGTCTGTGTCTTTTAATTGGAGCATTTAGTCCATTTACATTTAAGGTCAATATTTTGAAGTGTGAACTTGATCCTGCCATTATGATATTAACTGGTTATTTTTCTCGTTAGTTGATGCAGTTTCTTCCTAGCCTCGATGGTCTTTACATTTTGGCATGTTTTTGCAATGGCTGGTACCGGTTGTTCCTTTCCATGTTTAGGGCTTCCTTCAGCATCTCTTGTAAGGCAGTCCTGGTGGTGACAAAATCTCTAAGCATTTGCTTATCTGTAAAGGATTTTATTTCTCCTTCACTGATGAAACTTAGTTTGGGTGGATATGAAATTCTGGGTTGAAAATTCTTTTCTTTAAGAATGTTGAATATTGGCCCCCACTCTCTTCTGGCTTGTAGAGTTTCTGTTGAGAGATCTGCTGTTAGTCTGATGGGCTTCCCTTTGTGGGTAACCCGACCTTTCTCTCTGGCTGCCCTTACGGTTTTTTCCTTCATTTCAACTTTGGTGAATCTGGCAATTATGTGTCTTGGAGTTGCTCTTCACGAGAGTATCTTTGTGGCGTTCTCTGTATTTCCTGAATTTGAATGTTGTCCTGCCCTACCAGGTTGGGGAATTTCTCCTGGATGATCTCCTGAAGAGTGTTTTCCAACTTGGTTCCATTTTCCCCCTCACTTTCAGGCACCCCAATCAGACGTAGATTTGGTCTTTTTACATAATCCCATACTTCTTGCAGGCTTTGTTCGTTTCTTTTTCTTCTTTTTTCTTTTGGTTTCTCTTCTCTCTTCATTTCATTCGTTTGATCCTCAATCGCTGATACTCTTTCTTCCAGTTGATCGAGTTGGTTACTGAAGCTTGTGCATTTGTCATGTATTTCTCGTGTCATGGTTTTCATCTCTGTCATTTCGTTAATGACCTTCTCTGCATTAATTATTCTCGCTGTCATTTTTTCCACTCTTTTTTCAAGATTTTTAGTTTCTTTGTGCTAGGTACGTAATTCCTCCTTTAGCTCTGAGTAGTTTGATGGACTGAAGCCTTCTTCTCTCATCTCGTCAAAGTCGTTCTCTGACCAGCTTTGATCCATTGCTGGCGATGAGCTGCGCTCCTTTGCAGGGGGAGATGCGCTCTTATTTTTTGAATTCCAACTTTTTTGCCCTGCCTTTTCCCCATCTTTTTGGTTTTATCTGTCTCTGGTCTTTGATGATGGTGATGTACTGATGGGGTTTTGGTATAGGTGTCCTTCCTGTTTGATAGTTTTCCTTCTAACAGTCGGGACCCTCAGCTGTAGGTCTGTTGGAGATTGCTTGAGGTACACTCCAGACCCTGTTTGCCTAGGTATCAGCAGCAGAGGTTGCAGCAGATAGAATATTGCTGAACAGCGAGTGTACCTGTCTGATTCTTACTTTGGAAGCTTCCTCTCAGTGGTGTACTCCACCCTGTGAGGTGTGGGGTGTCAGACTGTCCCTAGTGGGGGATGTCTCCCAGTTAGGCTACTCAGGGGTCAGGGACCCACTTGTGCAGTCAGTCTGTCCCTTCTCAGATTTCAACCTCCATGTTGGGAGATCCACTGCTCTCTTCAAAGCTGTCAGACAGAGTCGTTTGCATCTGCAGAGGTTCTGCTGCTTTTTCGTTGTTGTTTTTTATCTGTGCCCTGTCCCCAGAGGTGGAGTCTGCAGAGACAGGCAGGTTTCCTTGAGCTGCTGTGAGCTCCACCCAGTTCGAGCTTCCCAGCGGCTTTGTTTACCTACTTAAGCCTCAGCAATGGTGGGCGCCCCTCCCCCAGCCTCGCTGCTGCCTTGCGGTTAGATCGTAGACTGCTGTGTTAGCAATGAGAGATGCTCCATGGGCGTGAGACCCTCCCGGCCAGGTGTGGGTATAATCTCCTGGTGTGCCCGTTTGCTTAAAGCGCATTATTGGGGTGGGAGTTACCCGATTTTCCAGGTGTTGTGTGTCTCAGTTCCCCTGGCTAGGAAAAGGGATTCCCTTCCCCCTTGCACTTTCCAGGTGTGGCAATGCCTCGCCCTGCTTCAGCTCTCACTGGTTGGGCTGCAGCAGCTGACCAGCACCAATTGTCTGGCACTCCCTAGTGAGATGACCCCAGTACCTCAGTTGAAAATGCAGAAATCACTGGTCTTCTGTGTCGCTCACGCTGGGAGTTGGAGACTGGAGCTGTTCCTATTTGGCCATCTTGCTCCGCCTCCAAGATCTGTATCTGACTTCTTATTTTTTACATTTAAATCTTTTACCTCCTAATTGTTTGCATGCTTGATCTAGTGATTTTTGGTAGAGGTATTTTAAGTTATCCTACTTTGGTTATAGATATATCAGTTTCCACGTTCAATTGTGTGTATTTTTGCTTTATATGTTTTTACCCTATATTATCAATCATATCAAATTATTGTTTCATTTATCTTCCTTTTAAAATTGTCTTTAATTTTTATGTGCTATCTCTCACATTCTCATTTCTATTTTTGCCTTGTGGTCTAGTTTGTCTATTTTATTAGCTTCTCAGATTTTTTTATTAGCTTCTCAGTTTTATCTAATACATTTGGGTGTAGGTTGATTTTCACTTATCTTGCTCAGTATATGCAATATATTTTAGATCATATAATTTGTGTTTCTTTACAATTTTCAAAGAAATTTAACTCTTACCTCTTCAAATATCACTTTTTCATTATGCCCTTGTTCTGTTCTTTTGGAGCTTCTATTAAATGTATACTGATACTCTTTAGTGTATCATCTTTTTTGATTTTCTTTATTATTAGTATTATACTTTAAGTTCTAGGGTACATGTGCACAACGTGCAGGTTTGATACAAAGGTATACATGTGTCATGTTGGTTTGCTGCAGCCATCAACTCATCATTTACATTAGGTATTTCTCCTAATGCTACCCCTCCCTCAGCCCCCAGCCCCCCAACAGGCCCCAGTGTGTGATGCTCCCCGCCCTGTGTCCAAGTGATCTCATTGTTCAGTTCCCACCTATGAGTGAGAACATGTGGTGTTTGTTTTTCTGTCCTTGTGATAGTTTGCTGACAATGATGGTTTTCAGTTTCATCCATGTCCCTGCAAAGGACATGAACTCATTTTTTATGGCTGCATAGTATTCCATGGTGTATGTGTGCCACATTTTCTTAATTTAGTCTATCATTGATGGACATTTAGGTTGGCTCCAAGTCTTTGCTATTGTGAAGAGTCCCACAATAAACATACATGTACATGTGTCTTTATAGTATCACGATTTATAATCCTTTGGGTATACACCCAGTAATGGGATTGCTGGATCAAATGGTATTTCTAGGCCGGGCGCGGTGGCTCAAGCCTGTAATCCCAGCACTTTGGGAGGCCGAGATGGGCGGATCACGAGGTCAGGAGATCGAGACCATCCTGGCTAACACGGTGAAACCCCGTCTCTACTAAAAACTACAAAAAACTAGCCGGGCGAGGTGGCAGTGCATGTAGTCCCAGCTACCCGGGAGGCTGAGGCAGGCGAATGGCATGAACCCGGAAGGCGGAGCTTGCAGTGAGCTGAGATCTGGCCACAGCACTCCAGCCTGGGTGACAGAGTGAGACTGTCTCAAAAAAAAAAAAAAAAAAAAAAAAAAAAAGAAAAAAAAAAAGGTATTTCTAGTTTTAGATCCGTGAGGAATAACCACACTGTCTTCCACAATGGTTGAACCAATTTACACTCCCACCAACAGTGTAAAAGTATTCCTACTTCTCCACATCCACTCCAGCATCTGTTGTTTCCTGACTTTTTAATGATTGCCATTTTAACTGGCTTGAGATGGTATCTCATTATGGTTTTGATTTGCATTTCTCTGATGACCAGTGATGATGAGCAGTTTTTCATGTGTCTGTTGGCTGCACAAATGTCTTCTTTTAAGAAGTGTCTGTTCATATCTTTTGGCCACTTTTTAATGGGGTTGTTTGTCTTTTTCTTATAAATTTGTTTGAGTTCTTTGTAGATTTTGGATATTATCCCTTTGTCAGATGGGTAGATTGCAAAAACTTTCTCCCATTCTGTAGGTTGCCTGTTCACTCTGATGGTAGTTTCTTTTGCTGTGCAGAAGCTCTTGAGTTTAATTAGATGCCATTTGTCAATATTGGCTTATGTTGCCATTGCTTTTGGTGTTTTAGGCATGAAGTCCTTGTCCATGCCTATGTCCTGAATGGTATTGCTTAGGTTTTCTTCTATGGTTTTTATGGTTTTAGGTCTAACATGTAAGTCTTTAATCCATCTTGAATTAATTTTTGTGTAAGGTGTAAGGAAGAGATCCAGTTTCAGCTTCCTGCATATGGCTAGCCACTTTTCCCAGCACTATTTATTAAATAGGGAATCCTTTCCCCATTGCTTGTTTGTCTCAGGTTTGTCAAAGATCAGATGGTTGTAGATGTGTGGCATTATTTCTGAGGGCTCTGTTCTGTTCCATTGGTCTATATATCTGTTTTGATACTAGTACCATGCTGTTTCAGTTACCATAACCTTGTAGTATAGTTTGAAGTCAGGTAGCGTGATGCCTCCAGCTTTGTTCTTTTTGCTTAGGATTGCCTTCGCAAAGTGGGCTCATTTTTGGTTCCATATAAACTTTAAAGTAGTTGTTTTTTTTTTTTTCCAATACTGTGAAGAAAGTCATTGGGAGATTGATGAGGATAGCATCAAATCTGTAAATTACTTTGGGCAGTATGGCCATTTTCTTGATACTGATTCTTCCTATCCAGGAGCATGGAATATTCTTCCATTTGTTTGTGTCCTCTTTTGTTTCATGGAGCAGTGTTTTGTAGTTCTCCTTGAAGAGGTCTTTTACATCTCTTGTAAGCTGAATTTCTATGTGTTTTTTTCTCTTTGTAGCAATTGTGAATGGGATTTCACTCATTATTTAGCTCTCTGTTTGTCTGTTAATGGTGAGTAGGAATGCGTGTGATTTTTGCATATTGATTTTGTATCCTGAGACTTTGCTGAGGTTGTTTATCAGCTTAAGGAGATTTTGGGCTTAGACAATGGGGTTTTCTAAATGTACAATCATGTCATCTGCAAACAGGGACAATTTGACTTCCTCCTTTTCTAATTGAATACTCTTTATTTCTTTCTCTTGCCTGATTTCCCTTGCCAGAACTTCCAACACTATGTTGAATAGGAGTGGTGAGATAAGGCATCCTTGTCTTGTGCTGGTTTTCAAAAGGAATGCTTCCAGTTTTTGCCCATTCAGTATGATATTGGCTGTGGGTTTGTCATAAATAGCTTTATTATTTTGAGATACTTTCCATCAATACCTAATTCATTGAGAATTTTTAGCATGAAGCACTGTTGAATTTTGTCGAAGGACTTTTCTGCATCTATTGAGATAATCTTGTGGTTTTTGTCTTTGGTTCTGTTTATGTGATGGAATGCGTTTATTGATTTGTGTATATTCAACCAGCCTTGCATCCCAGGGATGACACCTACTTGATTGTGTTGGATAAGCTTTTTGATGTGCTGCTGGATTTGGTTAGCCAGTATTTTATTGAGGATTTTTGCATCAATGTTCATCAGGTATATAGGTTTAAATTTCTCTTTTTTGTGCGTGTCTTTGCCAGGCATTGGTATCAGGATGATGTTGGTCTCATAAAATGAGTTAGGGAGGATTCCCTCTTTTTCTCTTGATTGGAATAGTTTCAGAAGCAATCGTACCAGCTCCTTCTTGTACCTCTGGTAGAATTCGGCTGTGGATCCTTCTGGTCCTGCACTTTTTTTTGGCTGGTAGGCTACTAACTATTGCCTCAATTTCAGAGCCTGTTACTGGTCTATTCAGAGATTCAACTTCTTCCTGGTTGTCCTGGGACAGTGTGTGTGTCCAGGAATTAATGCATTTTTTCCAGATTTTCTAGTTTGTTTGCATAGAGGTGTCTATAGTATTCTCCAATGGTAGTTTGTATTTCTGTGGGATCGGTGGTGATATTCCCTTTATCATTTTTTATTGTGCCTGTTTGGTTCTTCTCTCTTTTCTTCCTTATTAGCTTTGCTAGTGGTCTATCAATTTTGTCGATCATTTCACAAAACCAGGTCCTGGATTCATTGACGTCTTGAAGGGTTTTTTGTGTCTCTATATCTTTCAGTTCTTCTCTGATCTTAGTTATTTCTTGTCTTCTGCTAGCTTTTGAAGTTGTTTACTCTTGCTTCTCTACTTCTTTTAATTGTGATGTTAAGGTGCTGATTTTAGATGTTTCCTGCTTTCTCTTGTGGGTATTTAGTGCTATAAATTTCCCTCTACACATTGCTTTAAATGTGTCCCAGAGATTCTGGTACGTTTTGTCTTTGTTCTCATTGATTTCAAAGAACATCTTTATTTCTGCCTTCAGTTCGTTACTTTCCCAGTTGTCATTCAGGAGTAAGTTGCTCAGTATCCATGTAGCTGTGTGGTTTTGAGTGAGTTTCTTAATCCTGAGCTCTAATTTGATTTCACTGTGTTCTGAGAGACAGTTCGTTGTGATTTCTGTTCTTTTACATTTGCTGAGGAGTGTTTTACTTCCAATTATGTGGTCAATTTTAGAGTAAGTGCCATGTGGTGCTGAGAAGAATATATATAGTGTTGATTTGGGATGGAGAGTTCTGTAGGTGTCTATTAGGTCTGCTTGATGCAGAGCTGAGTTGAAGTCATGGATAAAGTCTCCCACTATTATGTGTGGGAATCTAAGTCTCTTTGTAGATCTCTAAGGGCTTGCTTTATGAATCTGGGTGTTCCTCTATTGGGTGCATATGTATTTAGGATAGTTAGCTCTTCTTGTGGAATTGATTCCTTTACCAATATGCAATGTACTTCTTTGCCTCTTTTCATCTTTGTTGGTTTCAAGTCTGTCTTATCAGAGAGTGGGATTGCAACTCCTGTTTTTTTTAATTTATTTTTTTCTTTCCATTTGCTTGGTAGATCTTCCTCCATCCCTTTATTTTAAGCCTATGTGCTTCTTTGCACGTGGGAATGGTCTCCTGAATACAGCACACAAATTGGTCTTTAGTCTTTATCCAATTTGCCAGTCTGTGTCTTTTAATTGGGGCATTTAGCCCGTTTACATTTAAGGTTGATATTGTTATGTGTGAATTTGTTCTTGTCATTATGATGTTTGCTGGTTATTTTACCCATTAGTTGATGCAGTTTCTTCCTAGCATCGATGGTCTTTACAATTTGGCATGTTTTTGCAGTGGCTGGTACTGGTTGTTTCTTTCCCTGTTTAATGCTTCCTTCAGGAGCTCTTGTAAGGCAGACCTGGTAGTGACAAAATCTCTCAGCATTTGCTTTTCTGTAAAGAATTTTATTTCTCCTTCACTTATAAAGCTTAGTTTGGCTGGATATGAAATTCTGGGTTGAAAATTCTTTTCTTTAAGAATGTTGAATATTGGCTCCTACTGTCTTCTGGCTTGAAGGGTTTCTGCCGAGAGACCCTCTGTTAGTCTGATGAGCTTCCCTTTGTGAGTAACTCAATATTTCTCTCTAGCTGTCCTTAACCCTTTTTCCTTCATTTCAACCTTGGTGAGTCTGATAATTATGTGTCTTGTGGTTGCTCTTCTTGAGGAGTATCTTTGTGGTGTTCTCTGTATTTCCTGAATTTGAATGTTGGCCTGCCTTGCTAGGTTGAGGAAGTTCTCCTGGATAATATCCTGAAGAATGTTTTTCAACTTGGTTCCATTCTCCCCATCACTGTCAAGTACATTAATAAAACGTAGATTTGGTCTTTGCACATAGTCCCATATTTCTTGGAGGCTTTGTTCATTTCTTTTTACTCTTTTTTCTCTAACCTTGTTTTCTCACTTTATTTCATTAATTTGATCTTCAATCACTGATACCCTTTCCTCCACTTGATCAAATCAGCTACTGAAGTTTTTGCATGTGTCACGGAGTTCTTGTGCCATGGTTTTCAGCTCTATCTGGTCATTTAAGGTCTTCTCTACAGTGTTTATTCTTTAGCCATTCGTCTAATCTTTTTTCAAGGTTTTTAGCTTCCTTGTGATGGGTTCAAACATCCTCCTTTAGCTTGGAGAAGTTTGTCATTATCGATTTCCAGAAGCCTTCTTCTGTAAACTCATCAAAGTCATTCTCCGTCCAGCTTTGTACCATTGCTGGTGAGGAGCTGCAATCTTTTGGAGAAAAAGAGACACTCTGATTTTTAGAACTTTCAGCTTTTCTGCTCTGGTTTTTCCCCATCTTTGTGTTTTTATCAACCTTTGGTCTTTGATGTTGGTGACGTACAGATGGGTTTTGGTGAAGATGACCTTCTTATTGATGTTGATGCATTCCTTTCTGTTTGTTAGTTTTCCTTCTAACAGGTCCCTCAGCGGCAGGTCTGTTGGAGTTTGTTGGAGTTCCACTCCAGACCCTGTTCACCTGGGTATTAACAGTGGAGGCTGCAGAATAGCAAATATTGTTGCCAGATCCTTCCTCTGGAAGCTTTGTCCCAGAGGGGCAGCCACTTATATGAGGTGTCTGTCAGCCCCTACTGGGTGGTGTCTCTCAGTTAGGCTACATGGAGCCAGGGACTCACTTTAGGAGGCAGTCTGTCCGTTCTCAGAGCTCAAATGCTGTGCTGGGAGAACCACTGCTCCCTTCATGGCCGTCAGAAAGGGACGTTTAAGTCTGCAGAAGTTGTCTGTTGCCTTTTGTTCAGCTATGCCCTGCCCACAGAGGGGGAGTCTAGAGGCAGTAGGCCTTGTTGAGCTGTGGTGGGCTCCGCCCATTTCAAGCCTCCTGGATGCTTTGTTTACCTACTCAAGCCTCAGCAATGGTGCATGCCCCTCCCCCAGTCAAGCTGCAAACTCACAGATTGATCTCAGACTGTTGCACTAGCAGTGAGCAATGCTCCATGGGCATGGGATCCACGGATCCAGGCACGGGAGAGAATCACTTTGGCTGCAGATTGCTAAGACCTTGGGAAAAGCACAGTATTTAGGTGGGGAGTGTCCCGTTTTTCCAGGTAGTCTGCCAAGGCTTCCCTTAGCTAGGAAAGGGAAATACCCCGACCCTTGTGCTTCCAGGGTGAGAAGATGCCCCACCCTGCTTCAGCTAGCTGTCCATGGGCTGCGCTCACTGTCCAATGAGTCCCAGTGAGACAAACCAGGTACCTCAGTTGGAAATGCAGAAATCATCCGTCTTCTGTGTCAATCACGCTGGTAGCTGCAGACCAGAGCTGTTCCTATTCAGCCATCTTGGAAGGTATTTGTGAATCATCTTTTTAATCCCATTTTTATATTCCTTAAGGATTTTCTTCTGTCCTGCATAATGGGTGAATTCCTCAGTACTACCTTCCAGTTTTATAATTCTCTCTTCAAGGTCTAGTCAAATGTTTACCTGTATATTAATACTTATATTATAATTATTAAAATTTTATTTCTAATATTTATAATAGATTAATATTCATATCCTCCTTGTTTTGTTCCTGACTTGTTTTGTTATTATTATAAATTTTAATTATTCATTTATCTCGAGGAGTCTCCTAAACACACATACTTTAAAGTCTTTTAAGACTATTCAATTATTATTATTATTCTTTTAGCATTTTGAATTGGAGATACTTTTTCTCTTTTTTTTCTTCTCTATACCTCTCCCTTTCTAGCAGTTAGGGAGAGATACAGAGTTACTTACCTTTACTTGGCTCCCTGGTATCTTCAGTCTATAACAGTGTGTCTTAATTTGGGCTTTTCTAGAACCAAACTTTAAAGCAAAGATTCCAGTTTAAATTGTTTATTTTGGAAGTAATATTTTAAAAATACTGCAAAAGGAAGAAAAAGTTGAGGTAGAAAAGGGAAAGTAGCTAAAAGGGCTTATTGTGAAGCAAATTATCACGTCACTGCAGGTAAATAAAACATAATTCTTCTGGGGAATACTAAAACCTAGTGTGAAATACGCACCTCAGACTTAAATCCCTGAAGAATTAAGGGAGCTGAAGTATTTATTCACCACTTTCTGTCATATATTCATTGAGGGCTACCCTGAAAAACATTAATTCCTTGACATTTCTGACTTATTTCGTGGGTGACAAACAAGGTTTAAAATGTCAGAGAAAGCCTACAGGCGGGTAAACTGTATATGTAAAGTGCAGTTTCCCTGTGGGAGATCAATTTCTAAATCCACTTCCTGAGTTTGAGTTCAGAGAGCAGCAGGTCATTACTTTAGCTTTACTTATTGGTGTTTCTTTCTCTTTATTAATGATCCATAGAGAACATTTTCTTTTTTTTTTTTTTTTTTTTGCCTTAATGTGCCTTTTATTTTCATTATTTCTATTTTTATCTAACATTATTATGCCTTTGGTACTGAGTTTGCCCCAAGGACAAACTTTAAATGCCTTCTCAGTTGGAAGTCTAAACCCTCTGTTCTGCCTTCTACATCCCATACTACCAATTATGAGTTCCCATTTGGGGTGAAAAGTTTTCGAAAAGATGGTAATGATGGTTTCACAGTGTTGTGAAGGTAATTAGTGCCACTGAACTGTACACTGAAATATAGTTAAAATGGTTTTTTCTTCAAGATGGTTTATTGGGGTTTTATTAATGTGCCTTATCCACTTAGAAGGAGTAAAATAGAGTGTGAATATTCACACTGTAAACTTTCATTGGAGAAGAAACTCAAGTGCTTAACATAAAAAATGAAAGAAACTTCAGACACTGCATGGAGAGGTGGGCAGCAATCTCTACCTTGAGTGAGGCAGAAAACTATGTTTCTAGAGTGTGAAATGGGGAGAAGCTGTCTGCATGATACTTATTCTCACTGGGTAGCCAGGAAATCCAGGCCATGAGGGAGTGAGTGCCTTAACTCTACCCGGTGTTGAAGGCTATTTGGTGAGTAGTGAGGACTACATGAGAAGGAGTGGCATCAAGAAGTGTTTTGTGAGCCCTCTCTTAACTCAGCAAAGACAGAAGGAAGATATTCCTGATCCTAACTCATAGGGGACCTCATGGAATTCTGCCAACTAACTCAAGTGGTGGCCACAGGTTAGCAGCAGCTTCTGACTGAGATGTGCAATCTAATCTAGAGTGGTGATGGATTCCTTTAAACATAATTGAAGGTGAGCAGGAAGCATGCTCTTGCCATGGGTGTGAGTGCTAGGTGCTCTTGTTTTGTGGGCAAATGGGAGGGACGTGGCCTGAAAGCTGCCATCCTTTTCCCAAGTGGGAAGGCTTGTGGCCTAGGGAAGTTTTACATTGTAAGCCCGGAACTGCCCAAGACCCAGCTAGCTGTTGCCAGAAGTCTGTGGGTGTGAGATCCACCATATCAAGGACAGAAGAGCAGGGCATGCCTCACTGCTGCTTGTTACACCCCTCTCTCATGCCAATTCTTTTGTGCAGCAGAGGCAGTTTAACTCCTCCCTGGAACACTACCCCAGTACACAGGAAACTGCGTTCCAATCCCCATTGGCTTGTGTCCACACGTGGGTAGCCAGAATGTGGACTTTCCTCACTCATCTAACTTTGCCCCTCAACTGGCCTTTTTAGCATAACACAATGAAAAGGACTATTGGGAGGCTCATGGCCCCACCCATTACTTGGAAGATCTGAGTACTTTGCTTGGGTAGCATAAGCCAAGTATAAATTCCACAACCACCACTGCCTGGCCCTCTTCTGCAAGCACCATCTCTTGGCCAGAGGTCACCTGACACAGCCCATTACAACATCTGCTGACACAGTAACACAGCGCTCAGGAATGAAAAGTATTTTGTACAACTTCAGCTAACACCATTGCCCACACTACCTTGGCTACTCAGGGCCTTAAGCTTATTTGTGTGTCCAGTATATTACTACTACAGCTAGTAATTGAGAAAGCCACCATATTTAGGGTATTTACAACTAATGGCATCTTATAGAGTTTATGCCACTCCCCTGCACCATCCATCTGAGGAGATACATGCACCTGCCACTGGGACACCAGAGGACAGGTCAACCCAGTGCAACTCCACACTATATTATCCTCTTCTGGAGCTAAGAACAGAGCTCAAGCCACTACAAGTCCCCCAGACCTGTCCATAGCCTGAGGCATTGGATAGCTTATCCTGGTGACTAACTAGAGATGCTGGTGACCAATTATCCTCAGAAGGAAGAACCTATACTAGAAGTGAATAGTCATAGCCCAAGCAGAGTGCTAAGGGGAGAGTGCTAGAACTTATCAGAAAGTTAATTGGAAGAATCTATGACACACACACAAAGAAAAGAACCTGGCAGAGTTCAAACCCTGAGTAACTTCATATTCTGTGGAAAAGGTAAGTGGGAAAGATTTTAGCTTCTCTAGCTCTTGACTGCTGGTATCCAAACTCAAAAAGAGCTTCTTTGCCCCCACAAGCCCAAGTACAGTAGTGTGCTGTGATTTGGGGACTTCTCGAGGGCATTACCTTGCACGTGCAGGTTTCTTTCCCTTTCTCCTGGACCCAAGTTGTACTAGTGGGCACTATACTGGGTGTGCATGCATCATGGGACTTTGTTCTGTTCAGAGACCTCCAGTCCTTATGTCTTCTCGTTACTGGATCCCTTGCAGACATTCATCAGCACCAGCTTAGATTGCAGCATCCCCACAAGGCAGCTAGATGCAGAGGAGCAGCAGGATTCATAGTAGTCTGGCCCTTGGGAGATTGGTACTCCTAGGGGAAGGGGGAGTATGCGACATCAAGGGAGTGCCGCATGGATCAAAAGAAACAAGAGTGCAGGCTTTTCTGTGTTCCAGAACTTCCTGCTTGTGGGAAGTTTCTTTTCAGCAGAAGCAAAGCCACAGTGTTGAGCTCAGTGGGTAAAGACTTCAGTTCTGCCCCAGTAGTCAAGCAGCTCCAGTGCTCAGGAAGGGATTTGGAGCAGGAGACTTCTCCTCCCTCTCACTCACCACTGCAGTCACAGCTGGGGCTTCTCCCATGGGAGATCAGCATGGTTGCACCTGTTGACTGCCTTTCTGGGGCACTTTGAGGTAACTGCATCTTCGTGGGAGAAGTGCCTTCTGGGCTTGTGTTTGCATGAAGGGTAGAGATTTACTGCCTCTTTACATAGAATGTTAGCATTTCTGCAGGTGGACAAAGATGCCTGTCTGATTGGAATATCCAGATCACTGGGATAGGAACATGATAGGGAGGCAGATTACTTTCCTGCTTGCCTGGTAGCAGAGCTGAGGTGGCTCCCTCACTCCACCCTGCAAAGACCACAGTGTATTTCACTGGAAGCCCCCACAGCCACTTCTGTCAAAAATGGGACTTTTGTCCACCATTGTGGTCTTGTATGTACCCATCTGCTTCAGCTGCAGCTGGTTTTCATCCATGGATACCTCTTAATGGTCAAAAGACTGAACTGTTCAACCTAGTGCAAAAAAAAATTGTGAAAAGAAAGTGCGCACCATTGGGAAACATTGTAAGCTTCATGAGACCTCTGCAATTCTGGACTCACAGGAGAGAGTGAACCTGCTCACAACAAGTACATAACTACTACAATCGTCATCTGACAATGTCATCACACAAAGGTTCTCTGTAGCCAAGGATTCACAGTCTTTTCTGCTGAAGGCACACAGAACCAAAGATAGGTGACCATGAACTAAACATATTAAAGTCACATTCCCAAAAAAGGAAAAATCTAGTGAAGTAAAATATAAATTCAATAATAATAAGAGTAAATAATCTACCCAGATGAGAAGGAATGAGAAAAAATAATTCTGGCAATATGGAAAAAAAAACACAAGAATTTTATAACACCCTGAAAAGATCACGCTAACTCTCTACCAATAGATTCAAACTAAAATGAAATAATTTAAATACCAGACAAATAATTCAAAATGTGAATCATAAAGCTGTTCAATGGGATGCAAGAGAAAACTGAAAACCAACATAAAAAAATTTAAAAATAATTAATATAACCAAAATTATAGCTGAACTGAAAGAAATTGAGACAATAAAAAAAATCAAAAGATCAAGAAATACAAGAGTTGTTTTTTGAAAATATTAATAAGATAGACCACTAGCTAGAATAATAAATAAGAGAGAAGAACAAATAAACACAATGAGAAATGACAAAGGGGATGTTACCACTGACTTCGCAGAAATACCAATAACCATTAAAGAATATTACGAACAGCTCTATCCACATAAAAATAGAAAATCTAAAAGAAATGGATGAATTCCTGGACAAATATAACCTCCCAAGATTGAGACAGGAAGAAATTGAATCGTGGAAAAGACCAGTAATGAGCTCCAAAATTGAATCAGTCATACTCTACCAACCAAAAACCAAACAATCAAAAAAAACCCATGACAAGATGAATTACAAATCAACATCCACAGCCAAATTCTACCAAATATACAAACAAGATCTGGTACCATTTTCTACTGAAACAATTCCAAAAAATTGAAAAGGAAGGACTCCTCTCTAACTCCTTCTATGAGGCCAGCATAATTATGATACCAAAACCTGGCAGAGACACACCCACACACACCGCCCCCCCCCGCCACAGACACACACCAAGAAAAAAAAACAAACAAACCAAGAAAACAAAAAAACTTCAGGCCAACATTTTTTTTTTTTTTTTATTGCAAAGCTATTTATTTATTTATTTATTTTTTTATTATACTTTAAGTTCTAGGGTACATGTGCATAACGTGCAGGTTTGTTACATATGTATACTTATGCCATGTTGGTGTGCTGCACCCATCAACTCGTCAGCACCCATCAATTCATCATTTATATCATGTATAACTCCCCAATGCAATCTCTCCCTCCTCCCCCCTCCCCCCTCCCCATGATAGACCCCAGTGTGTGATGTTCCCCTTCCCGAGTCCAAGTGATCTCATTGTTCAGTTCCCACCTATGAGTGAGAACATGCGGTGTTTGGTTTTCTTTTCTTGTGATAGTTTGCTAAGAATGATGATTTCCAGCTGCATCCATGTCCCTACAAAGGACGCAAACTCATCCTTTTTTATGGCTGCATAGTATTCCATGGTGTATATGTGCCACATTTTCTTAATCCAGTCTGTCACAGATGGACATTTGGGTTGATTCCAAGTCTTTGCTATTGTGAATAGTGCCGCAATAAACATACGTGTACATGTGTCTTTGTAGTAGACTAATTTATAATCCTTTGGGTATATACCCAGTAGTGGGATGGCTGGGTCATATGGTACATCTAGTTCTAGATCCTTGAGGAATTGCCATACTGTTTTCCATAATGGTTGAACTAGTTTACAATCCCACCAACAGTGTAAAAGTGTTCCTATTTCTCCACATCCTCTCCAACACCTGTTGTTTCCTGATTCTTAATGATTGCCATTCTAACTGGTGTGAGATGGTATCTCATTGTGGTTTTGATTTGCATTTCTCTGATGGCCAGTGATGATGAGCATTTTTTCATGTGTCTGTTGGCTGTATGAATATCTTCTTTTGAGAAATGTCTGTTCATATCCTTTCCCCACTTTTTGATGGGGTTGTTTGTTTTTTTCTCGTATATTTGTTTGAGTTCTTTGTAAATTCTGGATATTAGCCCTTTGTCAGATGAGTAGGTTGCAAAAATTTTCTCCCATTCTGTAGGTTGCCTGTTCACTCTGATGGTAGTTTCTTTTGCTATGCAAAAGCTCTTTAGTTTAATTAGATCCCATTTGTCAATTTTGGCTTTTGCTGCCGTTGCTTTTGGTGTTTTAGACATGAAGTCCTTGCCCATGCCTATTTCCTGAATGGTACTACCTAGATTTTCTTCTAGGGTTTTTATGGTATTAGGTCTAACATTTAAGTCTCTAATCCATCTTGAATTAATCTTCGTATAAGGGGTAAGGAAAGGATCCAGTTTCAGCTTTCTACTTATGGCTAGCCAATTTTGCCAGCACCATTTATTAAATAGGGAATCCTTTCCCCATTTCTTGTTTCTCTCAGGTTTGTCAAAGATCAGATGGCTGTAGATGTGCGGTATTATTTCTGAGGACTCTGTTCTGTTCCATTGGTCTATATCTCTGTTTTGGTACCAGTACCATGCTGTTTTGGTTACTGTAGCCTTGTAGTATAGTTTGAAGTCAGGTAGCGTGATGCCTCCAGCTTTGTCCTTTTGACTTAGGATTGTCTTGGCAATGCGGGCTCTTTTTTGGTTCCATATGAACTTAAAGCAGTTTTTTCCAATTCTGTGAAGAAAGTCATTGGTAGCTTGATGGGGATGGCATTGAATCTATAAATAACCTTGGGGAGTATGGCCATTTTCACGATATTGATTCTTCCTATCCATGAGCATGGTATGTTCTTCCATTTGTTTGTGTCCCCTTTTATTTCACTGAGCAGTGGTTTGTAGTTCTCCTTGAAGAGGTCCTTTACATCCCTTGTAAGCTGGATTCCTAGGTATTTTATTCTCTTTGAAGCAATTGTGAATGGAAGTTCATTCGTGATTTGGCTCTCTGCTTGTCTGTTGCTGGTGTATAAGAATGCTTGTGATTTTTGCACATTAATTTTGTATCCTGAGACTTTGCTGAAGTTGCTTATCAGCTTAAGGAGATTTTGGGCTGAGACGATGGGGTTTTCTAAATATACAATCATGTCATCTGCAAACAGGGACAATTTGACTTCTTCTTTTCCTAACTGGATACCCTTGATTTCTTTCTCTTGCCTGATTGCCCTAGTCAGAACTTCCAACACTATGTTGAATAGGAGTGGTGAGAGAGGGCATCCCTGTCTTGTGCCAGTTTTCAAAGGGAATTTTTCCAGTTTTTGCCCATTCAGTATGATATTAGCTGTGGGTTTGTCATAAATAGCTCTTATTATTTTGAGGTACGTTCCATCAATACCGAATTTATTGAGCGTTTTTAGCATGAAGGGCTGTTGAATTTTGTCAAAAGCCTTTTCTGCATCTATTGAGACAATCATGTGGTTCTTGTCTTTGGTTCTGTTTATATGCTGGATTACGTTTATTGATTTGCGAATGTTGAACCAGCCTTGCATCCCAGGGATGAAGCCCACTTGATCATGGTGGATAAGCTTTTTGATGTGCTGCTGAATCCGGTTTGCCAGTATTTTATTGAGGATTTTTGCATCAATGTTCATCAGGGATATTGGTCTAAAATTCTCTTTTTTTGTTGTGTCTCTGCCAGGCTTTGGTATCAGGATGATGTTGGCCTCATAAAATGAGTTAGGGAGGATTCCCTCTTTTTCTATTGATTGGAATAGTTTCAGAAGGCATGGTACCAGCTCCTCCTTGTACCTCTGGTAGAATTCAGCTGTGAATCCATCTGGTCCTGGACTTTTTTTGGTGGGTAGGCTATTAATTGTTGCCTCAATTTCAGAGCCTGCTATTGGTCTATTCAGGGATTCAACTTCTTCCTGGTTTAGCCTTGGGAGAGTGTAAGTGTCCAGGAAATTATCCATTTCTTCTAGATTTTCTAGTTGATTTGCGTAGAGGCGTTTATAGTATTCTCTGATGGTAGTTTGTATTTCTGTGGGGTCAGTGGTGATATCCCCTTTATCATTTTTTATTGCATCTATTTGATTCCTCTCTCTTTTTTTCTTTATTTACCTTGCTAGCGGTCTGTCAATTTTGTTGATCTTTTCAAAAAACCAACTCCTGGATTCATTGATTTTTTGGAGGGTTTTTTGTGTCTCTATCTCCTTCAGTTCTGCTCTGATCTTAGTTATTTCTTGCCTTCTGCTAGCTTTTGAATGTGATTGCTCTTGCCTCTCTAGTTCTTTTAATTGTGATGTTAGAGTGTCCATTTTAGATCTTTCCTGCTTTCTCTTGTGGGCATTTAGTGCTATAAATTTCCCTCTACACACTGCTTTAAATGTGTCCCAGAGATTCTGGTATGTTGTATCTTTGTTCTCATTGGTTTCAAAGAACATCTTTATTTCTGCTTTCATTTCGTTATGTACCCAGTAGTCATTCAGGAGCAGGTTGTTCAGTTTCCATGTAGTTGAGCGGTTTTGATTGAGTTTCTTAGTCCTGAGTTCTAGTTTGATTGCACTGTGGTCTGAGAGACAGTTTGTTATAATTTCTGTTCTTTTACATTTGCTGAGGAGTACTTTACTTCCAATTATGTGGTCAATTTTGGAATAAGTGCGATGTGGTGCTGAGAAGAATGTATATTCTGTTGATTTGGGGTGGAGAGTTCTATAGATGTCTATTAGGTCCGCTTGGTGCAGAGATGAGTTCAATTCCTGGATATCCTTGTTAACTTTCTGTCTCGTTGATCTGTCTAATGTTGACAGCCCAGTGTTGAAGTCTCCCATTATTATTGTATGGGAGTCTAAGTCTCTTTGTAAGTCTCTAAGGACTTGCTTTATGAATCTGGGTGCTCCTGTATTGGGTGCATATATATTTAGGAGAGTTAGCTCTTCCTGTTGAATTGATCCCTTTACCATTATGTAATGGCCTTCTTTGTCTCTTTTGATCTTTGATGGTTTAAAGTCTGTTTTATCAGAGACTAGGATTGCAACCCCTGCTTTTTTTTGTTCTCCATTTGCTTGGTAGATCTTCCTCCATCCCTTTATTTTGAGCCTATGTATGTCTCTGCATGTGAGATGGGTCTCCTGAATACAGCAGACTGATGGGTCTTGACTCTTTATCCAGTTTGCCAGTCTGTGTCTTTTAATTGGAGCATTTAGTCCATTAACATTTAAGGTTAATATTGTTATGTGTGAACTTGATCCTGCCATTATGATATTAACTGGTTATTTTGCTTGTTAGTTGATGCAGTTTCTTCCTAGCCTCGATGGTCTTTACATTTTGGCATGTTTTTGCGATGGCTGGTACCGGTTGTTCCTTTCCATGTTTAGGGCTTCCTTCAGGGTCTCTTGTAAGGCAGGCCTGGTGGTGACAAAATCTCTAAGCATTTGCTTATCTGTAAAGGATTTTATTTCTCCTTCACTTATGAAACTTAGTTTGGCTGGATATGAAATTCTGGGTTGAAAATTCTTTTCTTTAAGAACGTTGAATATTGGCCCCCACTCTCTTCTGGCTTGTAGAGTTTCTGCCGAGAGATCTGCTGTTAGTCTGATGGGCTTCCCTTTGTGGGTGACCCGACCTTTCTTTCTGGCTGCCCTTAAGATTTTTTCCTTCATTTCAACTTTGGTGAATCTGGCAATTATGTGTCTTGGAGTTGCTCTTCTGGAGGAGTATCTTTGTGGCGTTCTCTGTATTTCCTGAATTTGAATGTTGGCCTGCCCTACTAGGTTGGGGAAGTTCTCCTGGATGATATCCTGAAGAGTGTTTTCCAACTTGGTTCCATTTTTCCCCTCACTTTCAGGCACCCCAATCAGACGTAGATTTGGTCTTTTTACGTAATCCCATACTTCTTGCAGGCTTTGCTCATTTCTTTTTCTTCTTTTTTCTTTTGGTTTCTCTTCTCGCTTCATTTCATTCATTTGATCTTCAATCGCTGATACTCTTTCTTCCAGTTGATCGAGTTGGTTACTGAAGCTTTTGCATTTGTCACGTATTTCTCGTGTCATGGTTTTCATCTCTGTCATTTCGTTTATGATCTTCTCTGCATTAATGAGTCTAGCTGTCAATTCTTCCACTCTTTTTTCAAGATTTTTAGTTTCTTTGCGCTGGGTACGTAATTCCTCCTTTAGCTCTGATAAGTTTGATGGACTGAAGCCTTCTTCTCTCCTCTCGTCCAAGTCATTCTCTGACCAGCTTTGATCCGTTGCTGGTGATGGGCTGCGCTCCTTTGCAGGGGGAGATGCGCTCTTATTTTTTGAATTTCCAGCTTTTCTGCCCTGCTTCTTCCCCATCTTTTTGGTTTTATCTGTCTCTGGTCTTTGATGGTGGTGACGAACTGATGGGGTTTTGGTATAGGTGTCCTTCCTGTTTGATAGTTTTCCTTCTGACAGTCAGAAGGACTCTCTGTTGGTCTGTTGGAGATTGCTTGAGGTCCACTCCAGACCCTGTTTGCCTGGGTATCAGCAGCAGAGGTTGCCGAGGATAGAATATTGCTGAACAGCGAGTGTACCTGTCTGATTCTTCCTTTGGAAGTGTCCTCTCAGGGGTGTACTCCACCCTGTGAGGTGTGGGGTGTCAGACTGCCCCTAGTGGGGGATTTCTCCCAGCTAGGCTACTCAGGGGTCAGGGACACACCTGAGCAGGCAGTCTGTCCGTTCTCAGATCTCAACCTCCGCGTTGGGAGATCCGCGGCTCTCCCCAAAGCTGTCAGACAGAGTCGTTCGCGTCTGCACCGGCTCCTGCTACTTCCCCTGTTGGTCTTCAGCTGTGCGCTGTCCCCAGAGGTGGAGACTACAGAGACAGGCAGGCTTCCTTGAGCTGCTGTGAGCTCCACCCAGTTCGAGCTTCCCAGCGGCTTTGTTTACCTACTTAAGCCTCAGCAATGGCGGGCGCCCCTCCCCCAGCCTCGCTGCTGCCTTGCGGATAGATCGCGGCAGACTGCTGTGTTAGCAGTGAGGGAGGCTTCGTGGGCGTGGGACCTTCCCGGCCAGGTGTGGGATATATTCTCCTGGAATGCCTGTATGCTTACAGCGCAGTATTGGGGTGGGAGTTACCCGATTTTCCAGGTGTTGTGTGTCTCAGTTCCCCTGGCTAGGAAAACGGATCCCCTTCCCCCTTGCGCTTCCAGGTGAGGCGATGCCTCGCCCTGATTCAGCTCTCGCTGGTCAGGCTGCAGCAGCTGACCAGCACCGATTGTCCGGCACTCCCCAGTGAGATGACCCCAGTACCTCAGTTGAAAATGCAGAAATCACCGGTCTTCTGTGTCGCTGGCGCTGGGAGTTGGAGACTGGAGCTGTTCCTATTCGGCCATCTCAGGCCAACATTTTTGATGAACATTGATGCAAAAATCCTCAAAAAAATAGTGGCAAACTGAAACCAGTAGCACATCAAAAAGTTAGTCCAACACAATCAGGTAGTGTTTGTCCCTGAGATGCGAGGTTGGTTCACCATATTCAAATCAATTAATGTAAATCATCACATAAACAAAACTAAATACAAAAATACATGATTATCTCAATGGAGGCAGAAAGGGCTTTCAATAAAATTCAAGAACGCCTCAGGTTAAAAACTCTCAATAAACTAGATATTAAAAGAACACATCTCGAAATAATAAGAGCCATCTATGAAAAACTCACAGCCAACGTCATGCTGAATGAGTAAAAGCTAGAAGCATTCCCCTTGAAAACTGGCATAAGACAAGGACGCCCTCCCTCACCACTCTTATTCAACATTGTACTGGATGTCCTGGCCAGGAAAATTAGACAAGAGAAAGAAATAAAGGACATTCAAATAGGATGAGAGGAAGTCAAACTATTCTTGTTTTCAGATGACTTAATCCAATATCTACAAAACCCCATAATCTCAGCCCCAAAGCTGCTTAAGCTGATAAACAATTTCAGCAAAGTCTCAGGATGCAAAATTAATGTGCAAATGTCACTAGCATTTCTATATACTAACAACAGTCAAGCCAAGAGCCAAATCAGGAAAGCAATTTCATTCACAATTGCCACAAAAATAATAAAATACCTAGGAATACAGCTAACCATGGAGGTGAAGGATCTCTACAAAGAGAACTACAAAGCACTGCTCAGGGCCAGGCACAGTGGCTCATGTCTGCAATTCCAGCACTTTGGGAGGCCAAGGTGGGCAAAGCACTTGAGGTCAGGAGTTCGAGACCAGCCTGGCCAACATGGTGAAACCCCATCTTTATTAAAAATACAAAAAATTAGCTGGGCATGGTGTTGCGTGCTTGTAGTCCCAGCTACTCAAGAGACTGAGGCAGGAGAATTGCTTGAACCCAGGAAGTGGAGGTTATAGTGAGCCGAGATCATGCCACTGTACTCTAGCCTGGGCAACAAGGAAAGACTGCATCTCAATCAAACAAACAAACAAACAAGCAAATAAACAAACACTGCTCAAAGAAATCAGAGATGACAAAAAAATGGAAAAATATTGCATGCTCTTGGATAGGAAGAATCAGTACTGTTAAAATAGCCATAGTGCCCCGGTAAAGGTGGCTCAAGCCTGTAATCCCAGAACTTTGGGAGGCCGAGGTGGGTGGATCATGAGATCAGGAGTTCGAGTCCAGCCTGGCCAATATGGTGAAATCCTGCCTCTACTAAAAATACAAAACAAAACAAAACAAAATTAGCCTAGCATGATGGCATGCGCTTGTAGTCCCAGCTACTCGGGAGGCTGAGGCAAAAGAATCACTTGAACCTGGGAGACGGAGGTTGCCGTGAGCCGAGACTGTACCACTGCACTCCAGCCTAGGCGACACAGCGATACTCCATCTGAAAAAGAAAAAAAAAAGGCCATAGTGTCCAAAGCAACTTCCAGATTCAATACAATTTCTATGAAACTACCAATGACATTCCTCACAGAACTAGAAACAAAACAAAACAAAACTACAGTAACATTCACATGGTACCAAAAAGGAGTCTGAATAGTGAAGAAATTTTTAAGCAAAAAGAGCAAAGTTGAAGACATTATGCTACTATTATGCTACTCCACTTCATGCTATCCTATGGTAACCCAAGCAGCATGGTACTGGTGGAAAAAAAAAAGGCACACAGACCAGTGGAAAATAATAGAGAGCCAAAAAATAAGGATGTAAACCTGCAAATATCTGCTCTTTCACAAAGCTGACAGAAACCAGCAATGGGGAAAGGACTCCCTATACCATAAATGGTGCTGGGATAACTGGCTAGCCATATACAGAAAATTGAAATGGTGCCACTTCCTTACATCATATACAAAAATTAACTTAAGAAGGATTAAATACTTAAATGTAAAATCCAACACTATAAAAATCTAGACAATAACACTCTGGACATAAGAAAGAGCAAAGTTTTTATGACAAAGACAACAAAAGCAACTGGTACAATAACAAAAATTGACAAATGGGATCTAATTAAATTAAAGAGCTTCTGGACAGCAAAAGAAACTATCAACAGAATAAACAGACAACCTACATAATATGAGAAAATATTAGCCAATTATGCATCTGACAAAGATCTATTATCCAGCATCTACAAGGAACATAAACAAATTTTCTACAATAAAAAAGAACTCTATTAAAATGAGCAAAAGACATGAACAGACAATTTTCTAAACAAGACACATACGTGGCCAACATGTATACAAAAACAAAGCTCAACATCACTGATCACTGGAGAAATGCAAATCAAAAACACAATAAGATACCATCTCTCACCAGTTAGAATGGCTATTATTATAAACTAAGGAGCTTCTGCACAGCAAAAAGAAACTACCATCAGAGTGAACAGGCAACCCAGAGAATGGGAGAAAATTTTTGCAATCTACTCATCTGACAAAGGGCTAATATCCAGAACCTACAAAGAGCTCAATCAAATTTACAAGAAAAAATCAAACAACCCCATCAAAAAGTGGGCAAAGGATATGAACAGACACTTCTCAAAAGAAGACATTCATGCAGCCAACAGACACATGAAAAAATGCTCATCATCACTGGCCATCAGAGAAATGCAAATCAAAACCACAATGAGATACCATCTCACACCAGTTAGAATGGCAATCATTAAAAAATCAGGAAACAACAGGTGCTGGAGAAGATGTGGAGAAATAGGAACACTTTTACACTGTTGGTGGGACTGTAAACTAGTTCAATCATTGTGGAAAACAGTGTGGCGATTCCTCAAGGATCTAGAACTACAAATACCATTTGACCCAGCCATCCCATTACTGGGTATATACCCAAAGGATTACAAGGCATGCTGCTATAAAGACACATGCACACGTATGTTTATTGTGGCACTATTCACAATAGCAAAGACTTGGAATCAACCCAAATGTCCATCTGTGACAGACTGGATTAAGAAAATGTGGCACATATACACCATGGAATACTATGCAGCCATAAAAAAGGATGAGTTTGTGTCCTTTGTAGGGACATGGATGCAGGTGGAACCATCATTCTCAGCAAACTATGGCAAGAACAGAAAACCAAATATCGCATGTTCTCACTCATCGGTGGGAATTGAACAATGAGATCACTTGGACACAGGAAGGGGAACATCACACACTGGGTCCTATTGTGGGGAGGGGGGAGGGGGGAAGGATAGTATTAGGAGCTATTTCTAATGTAAATGACGAGTTAATGGGTGCAGCACACCAACATGGCACATGTATACATAGGTAACAAACCTGCATGTTGTGCACATGTACCCTAGAACTTAAAGTATAATAATAATAATAATAATAATAATAATAATAATAATAATAAAAAAATGGCTATTATTAAAAAGTCAAAAATTAACATGCTGACAAGGTTGGGAAATAAAAGAAATACTTATACACCGTTGGTGGGAATGTAAATTAGTTTAATCATTGTGGAAAAGAGTGTGGGAATTCCTCAACGACCTAAAAACAGAAACACCATTCAACCCAGCAATCCCATTACTGGGTATATACCCAAGGGAATATAAATTGTTCTATCATGAAGACACGTGCATGCATGTTTTCATTGTAGAATTATTCAAAATAACAAAGACATGAAATCAGCCTAAATGTCCATCAAAGATAGAGTAGATAAAGAAAATGTGGTACATATACACAATGGAATGCTATACAGTCATAAAAAGAGATTATATTATTTGCAGAAACATGGATGGAGCTGGAGGTCATTTTTCTTAGCAAATTAATGCAGGACTAGAAAACCAAATACCACATGCACTCACTTATAAGTAGGAGCTAAAGGATGAGAATACATGGGCACATAGAGGGAAATAGCTGACACTGAGGCCTGTTGGAGGGTTAGAGGAAGGAGAGGGTCATACAAATAACTGAGTACTAGGCTTAATACATGAGTGATGAAATAATCTGTACAACAAACCTCCATGACACAAGTTTACCTATAAACAAACTTGCACATGTACCCCTGAACTTAAAATAAAAGTTAAATAAAAAGATTTAAATGTATAAAGATTTCACATACAAATGTAGATTTCTGCATAAAAAATAAAAAAGTAATTTGTAATATGAATGAAAAATGTTCTTGAGATAAACATTTTAAGAAAAACAAACAGAACTCTGGAAATGAAAGATTAGGGTATAGAACTACAGTAATGGAAAGTTTTAACAAAACACTAGACCAAGTAGAAGAAAGAATTTCAGAGCATGAAGACAAGGTTTTTGAATCAGGCAAAAATCAAGAAAAAAGAATGAAAAGAAGTGAACAGTCTCCAAGAAATATGCAATTATGTAAAGCATCCAAACCTAAGAATCATAGGTGTTTCAGAGGGGGGAAAAAAGCTTGGAGAACATATTTGAATGAATAATTAAGGAAAGTGTTCATGGCCTTGCTAGAGACTTGATATGCAAATACAAGAAGCTGAAACAACTGCTGGGAGATTCACAGCAAAAATAACATTACCAAGGCATATAGTCATCAGATTATCTGAAGTCAACATGAAGGAAATAATTCTAACAGCAGCGAGACAGAATAATCAAATACTTTATAAAAGAAAACCTATCAGACTAACATCAGAGTTCTCGGCAGAAATCTTACAAGCCAGAAGGGATTGGGATCCTATATTTAGTCTCCTGGAATAGAATAACTGTGAGTCAATAATTCCGTATTCAGCCATATTAAGTTTCTTAAATGAAGGAGAAATAAAATATTTCCCAGTAAAGCAAATGCTGAAGCAATATGTCACTGCTAGGCCAGCCCTATAAGAAATGCTCAAAGGTGTTCTAAACATCATCATGAAAGGTTGATACACACCAATATATAAATACATGAATTTCAAAATTGAAAACAAAGCTGTTATTTTATGAATTGAGTACAAATTAATCACTTCACCTAGGCATTTCCATGATACCTGCAGATTCATCATTTCTCTGGATCAAGGCCTGAGTCTCAACTTGAAGGACATTATGTTAAGCAAAATAAGTCACTTACAGAAAGATAAATACCACACGTTCTCACTCAGATGGGAACTGAAAACAGTTTTGAGTTCACAGAAGTAGAGTAGAATTGTGGGTATAGGGGCTGGGAAGAGTAAGGAAGAAGGGAGCTTGGGGAGATATGGGTTATTGAATACAAAATTACAGCTAGTGGGAGAAATGCACTCTGATATTCTGCCACACTGTAGGGCAAATGTGGTTAGTTATAAATTACTGCATATTTTCAAAAAGCTAAGAGAGGATTCTGAGATTTCCCATTCCTAAGAAATAATAAATGTTAGAGGTGATGGATGTGCTAATTACCCTGATTTGATCATTACACATTGTATTCATGTATCAAAATACATGAATAAAATACTACTCTGTAGGCCATAAATATGTTCAATTATTACATGTCAACTGAATGTAAAGAGTACAAGGAATAAATCAACCAAAAATAAAAATGCCTACAAGTATGAAACACTCAGGTCTTATGTAACAGTAGCACAATGAAGAAAATAAAGCAACTAGGTAACAATCAACATGAAGACTGTAACAGTACCTCACCTATCAATATTCACTTTGTATGTAAATTATTTGAATGCCCCACTTAGAAGATATAGATTGGCAGAATGGATTAAACACACTCACACACACACACACACACACGAAACATCTGTTGCCTTCAAGCAACCCACCTAACACAAAGATTCTTTTAGATTCAAGGTAAAGAAGGGGGGAAAAATTCTATGCAAATGGTAAATAAAAATGAGCAGGAGTAGCTCTTCTCATATCAGGCAAAACAAACTTAAAATCAACAGCAGACAAAGAAGGTCATTATAAAATAATATAGTCAAATAAGGTCATTATATGGTGATAAAGGGATCGATTTCAGAAGAAGATATAACAACCTTAAATATCTATGCACCTAATACCAGAGCTCACAGATTCATAAAACAAATACTACTAGACTAAAAAAGATATAGGCAGCAATACAATAATAGTGAAGGAGTTCAACACTCCATTAACTGCACTAGAGAGATAATTGAGACAGAAAGTTAACAAATAAATACTGGAATTAAACTGGACTCTGGAATAAATGGACCTAGCAGGAATTTACATAATATTCTACCCCAGACCTGAAAAAGGTACATTTTTCTTATCAGCACATGGAATATTCTCCAAGATAGTCCATATGATAGGCCACAAAACAAGCCTCAATAAATTTTAAGAAAATCAAATTTATGTAAAGTATCTTATCAGACCACAGTGAAATAAAACTAGAAATCAATTCGAAGAGGAGCTCTCGAAACTATACAAATACATGGAAATTAATCTGCTCCTGAATACTCTTTTGGTCTATAATAAAATCAAGATAAAAATTTACACAGTTGGCAAAATGAATGGTAACAGTAATACAGGTTATAAAAATCACTGGGATAGAGCAATAACAGTGCTAAGAGGAAAATTTGTACTGCTAATTTCCTACATCAAAGAAACAGAAAGATCACAAATTGACAAGCTAATGTCACACCACTACGAACTAGAGAAACTACGACAAACCAAACCGAAAGCTAGCAGAAAAGAAATAGCAAAGATCAGAACAGAAATTAATGAAATTGAAGAAAAAATTACAAAGGATCAATGAAATAAAAAGTCGTTTTTTTGAAAAGATAAAATTACCAAACTACTATGTAGATTAAGCAAGAGGAGAGAAGATTCAAATAAGATCAATCAGAAATGCAAATGGAGACATTACAATGGATATCACAGAAATATGAAAGATCATCTGAAACTACTATGAAACTTTTATGTGCACAAACTATAAAATCTAGAGGGAATGAATAAATTCCTTGAAATAAACATCCTCACAAGCTTGAATCAGGAGTAGATAGAAATCCTGAAGAGACCAACGGAAAGCATAGTGGTTAAACCTGTAATAAAAAAATCTTCCAACAAATAAAAGCACAGTACCGGAGAGATGCATAATTGAATTCTACCAGACATTTAAAGAACTTGCACACAAAAGCTATATGATCATTTTAATAGATGCAGAAAAAGCATTTGACAAAATCCAAAGTTACTCCATGATAAAAACCTTTAACAAACTAGGCATAGAAGGAACATATCTCAAATTAATAAAAGCCATATATGACAAACCAACAGCCAACATCATACTGAATCGGGAAAAGTTGAAAGTATTCTCCCTGTGATCTGGAATAAGGCAAAGATGCTCACTTCTATTTAGCATAGTAATAGAAGTCCTAGGCACAGCAATCAAACAAGAGAAAAAAATAAAAGGACATCCAAATTGGAAAAGAGGAAGCTAACCTATCTCTGTTTGCTGATGACATGATCCTATACCTGGAAAACCCTAAATACTCCTCCAAAAACTCTTAGATGTGATAAATGAATTCACTAAGGTCTCAGGTTAAAAATATATGTATACAAATCTGTAACACTGCTATGTAACAATAATGACCAAGATGAAAATCAATTCAAGAACTCAATTCCATTTACACTAGCTGTAAAAAAAAAAAAAAAAAAAAAAAAAAAAAAAAAAAAAAAAAAAAAAAAACAGAACAAAACAAAACAAACTAGTATATACGTAACCAAGGAAGTGAAAGATCTCTACAAGGAGAACTATAAAAACACTGCTGGAAGAAATCAGAGATGTTACACACAAATGAAAAAACATTCCACGTTCATGGATTGGAATAATCAACATTGTTAAAATGACCACACTGCTCAAAGAAATACACACATTATATGAGATTTCTATTGAAACACCAAAGTCATTTTTCAGAGAATTAGGAAAAAATAAGTTCTAAGATTCATATGGAACCAAAAAAGAGCCCAAGTAGCTAAAGCAATTCTAAGTAAAAAGAACAAAGCTGGAGGCATTCCATGACCCAAATTAAAATTATACTGTAAGTTTATAGTAATCAAACCTGCATGGTACTGGTATAAAAGTAGATACATAGACCAATGGAACTGAATAGAGAACCCAGAAATAAAGCCCAACATCTATAACAACTGATCTTTGACAAAACAGACAGAAACATACACTGGGAAAATAACTATTCAATAAATGGTGCTCAGCAAATTGAATAGTCAGTGGCAGAAGAATATAACTGGTTCCCTATCTCTTACTGTATACAAAAACTAATTCAAGATGGATAAAAAACTTAAATCTAAGACCTGAAGCTATAACAAAGCCAGAAGGTCACATAGGAAAAGCTCTTCTGGATATTGGATTAGGCAAATAATTTATGACTAAGATCCCAAAAGCAAATGCAATAAAAATAAAGAATAAATAAGCAGGAATTAACCAAACTAAAAAGCTTCTGCATGGCAAAAGAAATAACAAGAAAGTAAATAGTCAACCTACAAAATGGGGGAAAATATTTGCAGTCCATATATCCAACAAATAGCTAATATCTAAAACCTGTAAGAAACTCAAATCAGCAAGAAATAAATGAATAATTTCATTAAATAGTAGGCAAATGACATGACCAGACATTTCTCTAAAGAAGATATACAAATGAGTAACATATGAAAAAATGAACATATGAAAAAATGTTCAACATCACTAATGATCAGAGAAATGCAAATTAAACCACAATGAGCTAACACCTTACCCCAGCCAGAATGACTATTATTAAAAAGTCAACAATAGATGTTGGTGTGGATTTGGTGAAAGGGAAATGCTTATACACTGTTAGTGGAATGTAAATCAGTACAACCTCTATGGAAAACAGCATGGAGATTTCTCAAATAACTAAAAGTAGATCTACCATTCAACCCAGCAATCCCATTGCTAGGTGTCTACCCAAGGGAAAATAAGTTGTTATATACAAAAGACACCTGCACATGTATGTTTATTGCAGCACGATTTACAGATGCAAAGAGTTGGAATAAACTGAAATGCCCAATAACCTATGAGTGTGTGTATATATACACACACGTATATATACATACATATGTATATGTACATATGTGTATATGTATATATGTACATATACATATATATATGATGAGATATTACTCAGCTATAAAGCAGAATGAAGAAATAATATATTTTGCGGCAACTTAGATGGAGCAGGAGGCCATTATCCTAAATGAAGTAACTCAGGAATAGAAAACCAAATACCACACGTTCTCCCTTAAAAATGGGAGCTAAGTCATGGGAACATGAAGGTATACAGAGTGCTACAATGGACATTGGAGTCTGAGAAGTGGGGAGCTTGGAAGGGTGGTAAGGGATGAAAAATTACCTGTTGGGTACAGTGTACACTATTCTGGTGATGGGTACACCTAAAGGCCAGACTTCACCACTACATGATCTACCCAAGTAATGAAAAATCACTTGTACCCCTAAAAATATTTAAATAAATGTTTAAAAACCTAAAACATTAAAATGTGCAAAGGAAAAAATATAATCAAAGTGGCAAAGTTTATGTAATATATATTTTACTACAAGAAAGAAATCACCTGTGAAATTTTCCACACCTTTTTTTTGTTTTGTTTTGTTTTTGGCCAAATTCTACCTTTTGCTT
Organism: Rhinopithecus roxellana; assembly: GCF_007565055.1. Classification (NCBI taxonomy): domain Eukaryota; kingdom Metazoa; phylum Chordata; class Mammalia; order Primates; family Cercopithecidae; genus Rhinopithecus; species Rhinopithecus roxellana. The sequence continues at coordinate 45,661,031 of NC_044555.1, forward strand.
ATCTCTAATATCATCCCTGAATAATTAATCTCTGTTTAGCTCTCAAGTTTGACAGTTTGACTCTTAATATTTGCCTTAGTTCCCGTTTTTCTGATCCCAGTGTTGAGCGCTTGCCATTCTGCCTCCAGGATAATTCTGACCCTTGATTTTCTTCTAATGTAATTGTAGCTTAGCATTCTAACCAAAGCCCTGAAGAATCAGACATACAGTACCTATTTCCTACCTAACATTCCCAAGAGGTAAAAGGAATCAAATGCTTTCTTTGTGCCACTACTGCTTGTTGTGAAAATCATTCATTTTTGTATCAATGACACTATATTGAAACATCTGCTCATGTGCTTTATTCCCTATTAGCTGTTAACTTCTTGAGGACAGGGAATATAAATTCAAACATTTCAGAAATAATTAAGTTTATACATTTTTATTTTTTTCACAGTGGGTTTTATCTTAGATCTTTTTATAAACAAGAAAATAAAATGAAATACTTAGAACCTCTTCTGATTTTCTGATTTTCGCCACAAGAGGGAACCATCAGAATTTATATCACAGAGAAGGACAAAAAGAAAAAATAAAATAAAATCGAAGCCAAGGCTGTGAGAATTGATACAATTTTCAATTGTATTCAAGTAAATAAACACTGAATAAAAATGTATTATGTATTGCTTGGAACAGAAACAGGGACTTAGACTTTCGCTGTTCTAGGCCTCTATCTCCTGTTTTAAATTAAGACCATATATGTTTTTCAGGGAATATTTTTTAGGATAGATCAATATAATTTTATATAAAACATTTAAAGTAAATATTGAGTATTTCAAAAAGTAAACATACTTATTGTCAGTCTCACCAGAAGGATCTTCATAGTTGTGTTTTTAAACTTTTTTTTTTATTATTCTGACATCTAAAACAGAAAATCCTTAAAACTTGCTCACGAAATGGGATCCTATGAATTATCGCCAATTTTGTTAGTTTAGAAAAATCCAGGAAAGCTAAAAAACTGCCTCTTCCAAATGTTTAGAAAGTGAAATGCCTTTTTATAATTTTAATGAAGGCATTATTAATTGGAATGGTCCAATCAGATAATATCATCTGATGTTTATTTCTTTCCTTTTTTTAAACCATTGAACAAATAATTATTGAATGCTTATCAATTGCAAGGCATTACTTTTAAAAGATACAAAGACACAGAAAGATAAATATCAGATGATCTCACTCATATATGTAATCTTAAAAAGTTAATCTCAGGGAAGTACCGTAGAATGGTCATTACAGAGGCCAGGGTGGTTAGCAGGAAGGGGAAGTAGGGGAGATGATGGCTGGGAGATAGGAAGAATATATGCAGGAGATCTGTTGTACAGCAAGGTGACTATATTTAACCATAATATATTGTATTCTTGACAAATGCTAAGGGAGTGCATGTTAAGTGCTCTCATCACAAAAATGAGAGCAATGTGAGGTAATACGTTACTAGCTAGATTTAACCATTCGACAATATATGTAAACTTCAAAATATATGTAAACTTCAAAATATATGTAAACTTCAAACTATCATGTTTTACATGATAAATGTATACAATTTTATCAAAAGAAAAAACGAATTAAATAACATAAAGGCACAAAGAAGTAACTTATGATTCTAGAATCCCTTGGATTCCTGACGTTTTGCTAGTTCTGCTTTGCCATTTCTCATCCTTGGGAAATACTCATTTTGTGCATACATACCTGGGCCTCTCAAAGTGCTCAAAAAATGTCACAAATCTTATACCTTTGTTCCGTTACAAATGCACGCCTTTTAAAATATAATAGCATTTTTTGCAGCAAAATAAGACTTTTTAATAATAAAATCCATAAGCTGATGACACGAGGGCCAGATTTGACCTACAGACTTTTAAAATTTTGGATGTTTTGCCTAACAGTCCAAATGTTCTAGCTTTCCTAAAAAAGAAAAATCTGGCAGCACTAAATTTCTAATTAATTAATGACAACAGTTGGCAGGAGTTGAAAAGTCATTGTAACCTTTAGATATAACATTGTCTAATATTTCAGTTCCAAGAAATATCTGTGGATGATATTTGAGTCAATTAGCTCATTTTTATGACTATTCTGGCCATTGTAAGCTGTTTATCGTTCTCTAGTTTATATGTTGCCTCAGTATACCATCAGTGGCCGGTCCTCTCAAGATAATAACTCAGCACTCTTAACCAATGACCAATATCTTTCTTAGGAAATGAAGGTGAAATATCTAAAATAGGCAAATTCAGAGACAGACAGTAGATTAGCGGTCACCAGGGGCTGAGGGTAGGTGATGGTGGTGAGGAGTTATTGCTTAATGGTTATGAGTTTCTGTTTCGGGTGGTATAAATGTTTTGGAAACAGATAGTAGTTATGGTTGCAAAATGTTGTGAATATAATTAATGCCATTAAACTGTACAATTAAATATGGTTAAATTGGCAAATTGTATGTAATATATATTTAAATACAGTAAAGAAATCATCTCTGACCAACAGCAAAAGAAAACTAGGTATGAGGTCATATTGCTTCTTTCTTGTGCACCTCTGTGTTCAACTGTCCTTTTCTCTTTTTTGTCCATTTTATAGATAGTGCGGCAGGCCTCACCAAAACCAGAGACTGCTCAAATTGTAGTAGACCCCATCCATACAAGTATCCTTCTTGCTGCTCCATGTAACCTAAAGGCAGCTCTCACCAACATAAGGGGTGGCACAGGCAAGAACAGAAACATATATCAAAGTCAGAACAGGTCAAACCTGCAATCCTTTGTTAGTTCTCTCATCCATAATAGACTACTTAAGATCAGTAAGTTCTACCCATGATTGAATCTCTGTTACCTTTAAAGGCCAGTTACAAGATAATGCCTCTCTAAAACTATTTCCTCTGTATTATTAACTCCCTATGACACTGCACACACCCTTACCCCAGCTCTTTTCAGCATTACCACTGGCCTTCATCCATGCCATGCTACTATTCCTTTGTGAACAGATCTCTTTACATTCTAAATTCTTATCACAGAATATTTTATCTTCCTTTGCTTTAACAAACATTGTTCTTTCACAGGATAAATAAAAATATTCTCCAGTGGGCGTTATCTTTAATTTCACCATTCATATGGAATTAGACTGTGATGTGGAGATGGGATTCTCTTCACATGTTACAATAATTACTCTTTCCCTTTTATGTAAGAAACATCTCTTCTCTTGATGTTTATACTATTTGATTATATCAGTCCTATGCCCCTTTATATAGTGACTTGTTTGTAATGTAGAGGGTGGGGTAAAAGGAGATGTTAAAGATAAACTGTTCTATTTACTTTATCTTAAAGAATGGGTTACCATTATTTATCTAACCACTCACTTATGAAGATGTGATGTGATACCTTCTTTTCCCTTACCTTTATGTAATTCAATTAATTGCAAAGTAAAGTTTACTTTACTACTAATGGTAAATATGGAATCCTATGACTTTTTCTATCTTATCAGGAAATTTGTAATAATGCTACCATGAGGCATTGTTTCCAATACAGAGTCCTTATATTTTTATCAGCGTCTCTAATCTAAATTGATTCTATTTAACTCTTTATCTACTGTATTGCTTCTCTTTAACTCAAAATATGTTTAACTCTATTCTAACTTTAGAATTATTTCACTTCATCCTTATGTTGTCTTTTTATTCACAGATTCAACAGATATTATTGATCATCAACTATAATCGAGGCACTGTGACAAGAACTAAGCTCTATATTTTTATCTCTTTTCTTGTTTTCCTTATCTGATACCTAGATTGGTATTTTATTCATTTTTTGACCTTCCATTTTTACACATACTGTCTTATTAATACATTCATTTGCTTCCATTATTGTCTTTAGATATATGACTCCATATCTATACTCAACTCTTCTCTTGAGTTTCATGTTGTCATTTCAAAGTCCCCACTTAATACTCTGCTTGGATAGTCTCAGAGAAACTTCAAGAAAAATACACAGTCTGAATCAGGTTGATTGCCTGATAAAACAAACAATAATTTCCTAGATTCCAAATGATTTTAAAATGTTGGAATTATCACACCAAAACTTTTTTTTTTTGGCAGATTGACAAGGTAGACATTTATTTCTAGCAATTATCTGAGAATGTATTGGTAGTGACAAGATATTCATTTACTTGTAGCAATTACTCTACATCTGTTGGCAGAAACAGCTTTATATACTTAAACAATTTTTTTCTCTATGTTTATTGTTCTTAAAAATTGCATTGAATTTAACTAACAGGAATGTCAAATTGTTGATGATACACCTCAGAGGATAAGCAAGGTTGAAGTTGGAATAGGCGTGAATCAAGAATTAATTCTAGTCCCTAATTTCCATGAAGCATAGAACGTATCATTCATTGAATTCATTAGAAATTAGTTTCAGTTTCTCCTAACACTGCAGATTTTATTTTGTGATGGAGCTCTTATAATAATACGTAAATTATTATCATGAATTAGTGTATATTTCCTTTACGAAATTTTTATTTTCTTCTACTTTTATTTTAGGTTCTAGAAGGTACATATGCAGGTTTGTTACATGGATAAATTTTGTGTTGCTGAGGCTTAGTGTATGAATGGTGTTATTACTTAGATAGTAAGCATAGTACATAATAAGTTGCCTTCCAGCCCACATTCTTCTCCCATTCTCCCCTCTCAAGCAGTCTCCAGTGTCTATTGTTACCATCTTTATGTTCATGTGTATTGTGGTATTTGGTTTTCTCTTCCTGCATTAGTTCACTTAAGATAATGGCCTTCAGCTGCATTTTTGTTTATGCAAAGGACATGATTTCATTTTTTGTGGTTGTGTAGTATTCCATGGTGTATATGTACCACATTTCCTTTAACCAGTCCACTGTTGATGGATATCTTGGTTGATTCTATTGCTGTTGTGAATAGGGCTGTGATGAACATATTAGTGCATATGTCTTTTTGATATAATTACTTATTTTCTTTGGGGCGTATATCCACTAGTGGGATAACTACATGGAATGGTAGTTTTGTTTTAAGTTATCTGAGAAATCTCGAAATTGCCTTCCACAGTGTATGACCTAGTTTACATTTTCACCAGCAGGATATAAGTGCTCCCTTTTCTCTCCAACCTTGCCAGTATATGTTGTTTTTTGACTTTTTAGTAATAGCCATCCTACTAGTGTGATATTCTGCCTCATTGTGAGTTTGATTTGCATTTGTTGAAATGTGATTGACACACAAATGCTATACATATTTAATGTACAAGCAACTTGATAAGTTTGGAGATAAGGATACACTTGTGAAGTCATCAGTACAATCTATGTCATAAACCTATCACCTCCAAAACCTTCCTCCTGCTGTCTTTACTTATTATTATTATTATCATTACTATTATTATTAATAATATAAGAACACTTCACATTAGATCTAAACTCTTTGCAAATTTTTAAGTCAACAATACAGTATTGTTAACTATAGGCACTATGCTGTACAGTTAATCTCTGGAATTTATTTATCTGGTGTAACCAAAACTTAGTACCCTATAACATAATAGCTATTCTAACTGTGTTCCATGAGGTAGAGGCAGACATACTTGCCATAAATAGAAAGATAGAAGTTATCAGATAAAATATAAAATATAATACAAGAACAAAATGGAATATTTAGAACAAAAAGTTCAATATCAGCAATTTTAAACATTTACATAGAAAAGAATCAGGGACACTAAAAAGAAAATCACTAGATCACCAGAAATTATTCAAATTGTAAAAGGGAGAATAATAAAGATTGAAAAAATGAGCAGTGGGACTTGTGGAACACTATGCAAAAGTAATTAGAATTCTAGAAGAAGAAGAGAAGGAAATTGAAGTGGAAAATTTATCTGAAGACATAATGACCAAAAACTTCTCAAATGTAGGGAAAAGCATACATTCACAGATTCAAGAAATTCAACAGTACTCAAATAGAATAAATTCAGAAGGGGCTATGAATTTATACACATCACAATTAAACTGCTGAAAACCAAAGCTAAAGAAAAAAACCTTTAAATCTTCCCCCCAAAATAATAAATTACACACAGTGGAACAAGAATTCAAACATTGTAGAAGTCACATCAGAAACTATGAAGCCCAGAAAACAATGGAACAAAATCTTTGAAGTTAAAAAGAAAAAAAAAATGTCAACCATGCATTCTATTTTCCTAGCACATCGGGAATAAACAATGCCATTTTCAGATGAAGGAAAACTAAGAGATTTCATCACTAATAGACCTACTCTGAGACGGGCGGATCATGAGGTCAGGAGATCGAGACCATCCTGGCTAACACGGTGAAACCCCGTCTCTACTAAAAAATACAAAAAACTAGCCGGGCGACGAGGTGGGCGCCTGTAGTCCCAGCTACTCGGGAGGCTGAGACAGGAGAATGGCGTGAACCCGGGAGGCGGAGCTTGCAGTGAGCTGAGATCCGGCCACTGCACTCCAGCCTGGGCGGCAGAGCAAGACTCCGTCTCAAAAGAAAAAAAAAAAAAAAAAAAAAAAAAGAAAGAAATACTAAAGTTATTTGTGAATATCAAAAGAAGCTTGAATCTTCTGGAAGGAAGGAAGAACAATTGAAATGATATATATCTACCGAACTATATAAAAGACTATTTTCTCTTAAGTTCTTAAAAAATACACAACTTTAGAAAGTAAATATAACATAGTTTGGTGTGGTTTTCTGTGTATGAAAACATAGTATTTTGACAATTGTAACAATAACATCAATAAAGAGAAACTAGTTGCAAGATTTCTACATTTGGGGATAAGTGGCACAATATTAACTTTAAGTAGACTGTGAATTGTTAAGTATGTTTATTGGAAATCATCAAGCAACCACTGAAAAACTACACACAGGGATATAGTAAACAGGCTCATATAAAAATAAAAATAAAAGTATCCAAATATTTTAAATGTTTAAAAAGAAAATACAGAAGGAAAAATAGAGGAATAAATAAACATAAGGGCCAAAGAGAAAATGAATAATACAATGGTTAGCATGTTCTCACTTATAAGTGGGAGCTGAACAATAAAAACACTTGGACACAGAGAGACGAACAACACCTACTGGGTCCTTTGCGGGGGGCAGGGGGAGGGAGAGCATTAGGGAAAATAGCTAATGCATGTGGGGCTTAATACATAGATGATGGATTGAGAGGTGCAGCACAGCACCACGGCACACGTTTCCCTATGTAACAAACCTGCACGTCTTCCACAGGTATCCCAGAACTTAAAGTAAAATACAGATTTTTAAAAAATATTTGTAGCTGAAACCTCTGTTAAGCCTTGTAGTTAAGCAAGGCTGATAATCGCAGCAGTTAAAGGGACGTACTCTTTTGTCTATCTGGTTTATTCCTTATTCCCAGAGCCTAGGGGAATATGATATATTCAATGCTAAATAAATGTTGACTAAATGACATTTTTGTTACTCTAATAATAATAATAATAATAATAATAATAATAATAACACGATGGTTAAAGTAAAAATATTACTATTTTGATTACATTTTAATGGTCTAAACCACGGGTGTCCAACATTTTTTCCCTGGGCCACATTGGAAGAATTATCTTGGGCCACACATAAAATACACTAACACTGACAATAGCCAATGAGCTTAAAAAAAAAAAAAACTTGCATAAGTTTAGTTATATCTACCACCACAGGTAAGCAAATAAATATTGTATTCAAAGAGTTGGACACCTGTGCAAACATATAAATTAAAAGGTTGCCACTGACAGAGTGGAAAAAAGCAAGACTCTAGTATATCTGTCTCTAAGACACACACTCTCAATATAAGCATACAGATAGATTAAAAGTAAATATAGAAAAATGATGTTTTACAAATATTAAGCATAAGAAGGTTAGAGCAATATTTTAGTATCAGATAAAATATATTTCAAGACAAAGGTTACAGAGATAAAGAGAGACACTTCGTAATGATAAATATGATGGTGTATTAGGAAGCCATACAATTACAAATGTGTATGTGCATGCTGAAAACAGAGCACACTAAGATAGAATATTTGCAACACAGACATTAGACACAAGACTTATATCTGGATTATATAAATATATCTTTCTACTCAATAAGAATACAAAGCATACAAGAAGGAAATGGGCAAAATATTTGAATACACGATACAATCATGAGCCACATAACTAATTTCAGCCAAAAACAGACCACATAAATGACAGTGGTGCCATAAGACTATAATAGAGCTGAAAATGTTCTTATTACCTAGTGACATCGTAACCATTGTAACATTGTAGCACAATGTATTGCTAATGTGTTTGTGGTGATGCTAGTGTAAACAAATCTACTGCACTGCCATTGATATAAAAACATAATATAAAAGTTATGTACAGTATATAACACCTGATAATGATAACAAATGACTGTTACTGGTTTATGCATTTATTATACTATATTTTTATTGTATTTTAAAGTGTATTCCTTCTATTAATACTTATAAAATAAGTTAACTGTGAACCTTCTCAGACAGTTTCTTCGGTGATATTCCAGAAGAAGGCATTGTTATTATAGAAGAAGAAAGCTCCACAAATGTGATTATCCCTGAAGATCTTCTCGCGGGACAAGATGTGAAGAGGGAAGGCAGTTATATTGAGTATCTTGAACCTGTGTAGGCTTAAACTAATGTATGTACTTGTGTCTTCTTTCTAATAATAAAAGTTGAAAAGTTTAAAAAAATAAAAATTAAAAATAGCGAACAAATCTTACAGAATAAGAGTATAAAGAAAGATATTTTTGTGCAATTGTACAATGTATTTGTGTTTTCAGCTAAGTGTTATTACAAGAGTCAAAAGTTAAAAAAATTAAAAACTTTATAAAGTAAAAAAGTTACAGTAAGTTAATGTTATTATTGAGGACAGAAACTTTTTTAATTTAGTCTAGTCTAAGTGTGCAGTGTTTATAAAGTCTACAATAGTGTACAATAATGTCCCAGGCCTTCACATTCACTTACTACTCCCCAACTGACTCATAGCTACTCTCAGTCCTATAAGCTCTATTCACAATAGTAAGTGCTTTATGCAGGTGTATCGTTTTTTCACCTTTCATACCACATTTTCATTGTATTTTTTCTATGTATAGATACATAAATGTTGACCATTGTGTTAAAGTTGCCTACAGTATTTAGTACAGCAACGTGCCATATATGTTTGTAGTCTAGGAGCAATAGGCTATATTACGTAGCCTGGGTGTGTAGCAGGCTAAACTATCAAAGTTTGTTTAAGTACATTGTATGATATTCACACAATGACAAAATAGCCTCAGGATACATTTTTCAGAATGTATCCCTGTTGTTTAATGACACATGATTTATAGATAAAAATAAATGTAAATAGCCAATAAGCACATGAAAAGATGCTTAAAATCATTAGTCATTGGGGAAATGTAAATCAAAATTACAATAAGATACCATTACATGTCCATTAGAATGTCTGAATTTTTCTTCTAAAGATCATTCCAAATTCTGTCAAGGATGTAAAGGAACACTGATACACTGTTGATAAAAATGTAAATTGCTACAGCGACTTTGGAAAACAGTTTGGCATGTCCACATGTTGTTAAAAACACATTTTGCCATATGATCTAGTGATAACATTGCCCAGTATTTACTTAAGATAAAAGAAAGCATATTTTCATACTTGTATATCAATATTAATAGCAACTTAATCTGTAATAGCAAAAAACTTGAAACTATCCAAATGTTCATTAACAGGTGAATGCATAAACAAATTGTGGTATTCCCACAATGAAATACTACTCAAAAAGAAAAACAAAGATTGATATACATGACAATATGAATAAATATTAAAAGATTAAATTCACACTAAATTCTAGAAAATGCAAACTAATCTCTAATGAGAGAAAACACATCAGTACTTGTCTTACAAAAAATGACTGTTATGTATCTAAGATGTACTAACTCAGTTCTAGGTTCTACATGCCCGTCAGTGAACAGTACAAATGAGCACCATACAATCCTAGAACTTAGTGCACTGAGCAGTGGAAGAGGCAGAAAATAAACAAATAAGCAAAAGTCAGCAAAAAATTACAAATTGTGGTATATTACTGTGAAAGAAAATAAAAGAATGAAGAATAGATAATACTGTGGTGTGCCAAGACTTACTTTAAATCTGGTGGTCAGGGATACCTTTTCTGAGTAGCTAGCAGTAAACTGAGACCTGAAGAACGAGAAGGGGCTGACTATGCAAGAGTTGAGGGAAAAGACATTCAGTAGATGAAAGAACATATTCAAAATTCTGAGCTGGGAAAGAACTTCTCTTAGAGAATTTAAGTAAAGGCCACTTTATCTGAACTCAGACATTAATGTGTGCAATGAGGCAGAGAAGTAGTCCTAGGCAAGATCATGTAGGAATTTGTAGATATAAATTCTATTTCCAATGCAATGGTAAATAATGAGGGCTTCAAGCAGGGTGATGGCATGATCATATTCCAGCTTTAAAAGATCAATATCTCACTCTTGTGGAGGACTGTAAGGAAGCAAAAAATTGTAATCAGGGAGAATAGTTACTCTTACAGTACACGTTTTTTAACAGAAACACAAGGAACTCTTGACAATGTTTGCCTTTGAGTGCTAGAATGAGGAAAAGACAGATGAAAAGAAGGATATGGTTGCTTTTTATTTAATATCTTAATGTATTGTTTGGACTGGTAAAAAGTGTTTTATTTATTGGTACTGGGTATGAGAAGCAAGTTTTATGTGTCTTTGTAAGAGGAAAGTAAAATGAGAAACAAAAGGTCAAATTGATATTTTACTGTAAAAATGTTTGATAAATGTCTTTCTTGAAATCGTCTTTTTAAAACTTATCTGATACTACTCCTATGGCATTGTCCTAAGCAAATAAATGCAGGAACAGAACAAAAAACACCACATGCTCCCACTTGTAAGTGGGAGCTAATCATTGAGTACACATGGACACAAAGAAGAGAACAATAGACACTGGGGCCTACTTGAGGGTAGAGGTTGGGAGGAGGGTAAGGATTAAAAACTACCTATCAATTATTATACTGATTACCTGGGTGGCAAATATCTTGTTTCTCTTGAGTTAATTTTCAAGTAATCTATCTTCAAGTTCACATACTCATTCTTCTGCTTCATCAGTTCTTCTGTTTTTGCTATTTATTGCTTTTTCATTTTATTCATTGTGTTCTTCAACTCCAGAATTTCTTTTTAATGATTTCGGTATACCTCTGTTATATTTTTATCTTGTTTATTGTTTCTCTAATTTCATTAAATTGTGTGCCCACATTTTCTAGTTCACTGACCTTCCTTATGACAATTATTTGAAATTTTTTGTTAGGGCATTTTTATATCTCCATTACTTGTGGGTCTTGGTTATGTCCTTTCTTCTGTTGGGTGTGGGTTGGGTTTGTTCTTCTTTCTCTAGTTCTTTGAGGTGTGACCATAGAATGTCAGCCTGTGCTCTTTCAGTCTTTTAGTTGTAGGTGTTCAGGGCTGTGAACTTTACTCTTAGTATCATCTTTACTGTATCCCAGAGGTTTTGATAGGTTGTGTCATTATTGTTCAGTTTGAAGAATTTTTAAATTTTCATTTTGATTTCCTTTTGACCCAATAATCATTAGGAGCAGGTTATTTAATTTATATGTATTTGTATGGTTTCGAATTTTCCTTTTGGAGTTCACTTTCTGTCTTGATGACCCATTTCTAGTGTTCTCAGTGGAGTATTGAAGTCCTCCACTTTTATCATGTTGCTGTCCATCTCATTTCTTTGGTCTATTAGTAATTGTTTTATAAATTTGGGAGCTCCAGTGTTAGCTGCATATATGTTTAAGACTGTGATATTTTCCTGTTGGACAAGGCCTTTTATCATTATAAAATGTCCCTCTTTGTCTTTTTTGACAACTGTTGCTTTAAAGTTTGTTTTGTCTGATGTAAGAATAGCTACCCCTGCTAGTTTAGGTGTCCATTTGCTGAAATGCCTTCTTCCATCACTTTATGTGAATCCTTATACATTAAGTGAGTCTCTTGAAGGCAGCAGGTGGTTGGTTTGTGGGTTCTTATCTATTCTGCAGTGCTGTATCTTTTAAGAGGAGCATTTAGGCCATTTACATTCAATGTTAGTATTGAGATGTGAAGTACCCTTCCATTCATCATGATATTCATTTCCTGTGTATTTTGGTTTTTGGTTTTTGTTTTTTGCCTTTTAAATTGTATTTTTGTTTTATAAGCCCTATGTGACTTATACTTTATAGAGGTTCTGTTTTGATATGTTTCTAAGATTTGTTTCAAGATTTGGAGATCTTTTTAGCAGTTTTTGTAGTGGTGGCTTGGTAGTGGCAAATTATCTCAGCATTTGTTTGTCTGTAAAAGACTGTACCTTTCCTTCACATATGATTCTTAGTTTCACTGGATGCAAAATTCTTGGCTCATAATTGTTTTGTTTAAGGAGACTGAAGATAGGACCCTAATTCCTTCTAGCTTGTAGGGTTTTTGCTGAGAAACCTGCTGTTAATCTGAGAGGTTTTTTATTATAGGTTAAGTAGTGCTTTTGTCTCATAGCTCTTAAGATTCTTTCCTTTTGTCTTTACTTTAGATAACCTGATGACAATGTGCCTAGGTGATGATCTTTTTGCAATAAATTTTCCAGGTGTTCTTTGTGCTTCTTGTATTTGGATGTTTAGATCTCTAGCAAGGTTGGGAAAGTTTTCCTCAGTTGTTTCCCCAAATATGTTTTCCAAACTTTTAGATTTATCTTATTCCTAAGAATCACTGACTATTTTTAGGTTTGGTCATTTAACATAATCTGAGACTTCTTGGAGGCTTTGCTCATATTTTCTTATCTTTTTTCTTTGTCTTTGTTTGATTGGGTTAATTCAAATACCTTGTCTTTGAGCTCTGTATTTATTTCTTCTACTTGTTCAATTCTATTGCTGAGACTTTCCAGAACATTTTGCATTTCTATAAGTGTGTCCAATGTTTGCTGAAGTTTTGATAGTTTTTTCTTTATGCTATCGATTTCCTTGAATATTTCTCCCTTCACTTCTTGTATCTTTTTTTTTTTTTTTTTTTTTTTTTTATTCCCTGTCACTGAGCTTTGCCTTTCTCTGGTGCCTCACTGTTTAACTTAATAACCAACCTCCTGAATTCTTTTTCAGGTAAATCAGGGATTTCTTCTTAGTTTGGATCCATTGCTGGTGAGCTAGTGTGATTTTTTGGGAGTGTCAAAGGGCTTTGTTTTGTCATATTACCATAGTTGGTTTTCTGGTTCCTTCTCATTTGGGTAGGCTCTGTTAGAGGGAAAGACTAAGGCTAAAGGCCGTTGTTCAGATTCTTTTGTTCCACGGGGTGTTCCCTTAATGTAGTACTCTCTCCCTTTTTTTTTACGGATGTGGCTTCTTGAGAGCGGAGCTGCAGTGATTGTTGTCAGTGGTGAATTGTACTCTGTGAGAGCTCTCAGCTTTGGTGGTTTAATGTTCTATTTTTGTATTGGTTGGCCTCCTGCCAGGAGGTGGTGATTTCCAGAGAGCATCCACTGTGGTAGTATGGAGAGGAAAAGGCCGTGGGCAGGGCCCTAGAACTCCCAAGAGTATATGCACTTTGTCTTCAACTATCTGGTTGGGTAGGTCGGGGCACAGCTAGGAATATCTGAACTCAGACTCTTCTTGGGTAGGCCTTTCTGTGACTGCTGTGGGGGTGGGGGTGAGTTTCTCAGGTCAATAGATTTGTGTACCTAGGAGGATTATGGCTGCTTCTGCTTAGTCATGCAGGTTGTCAAGGAAGTAGGGGAAAGCTGGCAGTCACAGGCTTCACCCAGCTCTCATACCATCTGAAGGGTTTGTCTCACTCCCACTGCGATCCCCAACAGCACTGCCTCTGTTTCCAGACAGTGGATAAGCAGGGCTGAAAACTTGCCCCAGGCTACCTACCTTACAGCTGCAAAAAAAAAAAAAAAAAAAAAAAAAATGGTTTTAGTTCTTTCTCCTCCCTCTGGCACTTTCCCCGTGCTTCTGGCCTCCCTCCCAAATGATCCCTGTTGTGCCAGGCAGGAATGGCTTGCTTGTGAGCCCAGCGAGCTCCCAGGGCCTTTCCCACTGCTTCCTCTACCCCTGCATTTTGCTCAGCTCTCTAAATTTACTCAGCTCCAGGTAAGGTCAGAAACTTCTCCTGCAAACTAGACCTTCAGTTTCTCCGTGAGGGTGTGTGTTCCAGGCGGAGGATCTCCCTTTCCCGTTTTTGCAGTTTGGGCACTCAGTATTTGAGGTGTCTCCTGGGTCCTGCAGGAGCAGTCTACTTCCTTCAGAGGGTCTGTGGGTCCTTTCAGGGTTCCTGGTTTACTCCTGCAGTCCTTCTGGAGCTAAAATTCACGATATATGCCTCCACACTGTGCTCTGTCTGTCTGAATCAGAGCTGCAATCTAGTCTTGCCTCCCGTCCACCATGATGATCTGAAGTCCTGGTACTGCACTTTCAATAATTGAAACAGTATCAGACAGAAGATCAATAAGAAAACTTTAAAATTGAACTATACTTTAGACTAAACTGACCTAACAGTTATATACAGAACATAGAACATTTCATCCAACGACAGCAGAGTAAACATTTTTCTGTAGCACATATGAAACATTCTCCAGAACAGATCAATATTAGACCACAAAAAATGGCTTGACAAATTTCAGAAATTGAAATAATATTAAGTGTCTATTCCAATCATAATTGTATGAAACCATAAATCAATAAAAGAAGAAAATTTGAAAAATTCACAAATATGTGGAAATTAAACAACATGCCACCGAACTACCAATGTGTCAGAGAAGAAATTAAAATAAAAATTTAAAAAATGTTGAGACAAATGAAATTGGAAACAAAACATACTAAAACTTATGAGATGCAGCCAAAACATTCCTAAGAGGAAAGTTTACAGCAGTAAACACCTACATCAAAAAAGAGGAAAGATTTAAAGTAAACATTCTAATGTTATACATCAAGAAGTTAGAAACAGAGCAAACTAATCCCAAAATTAACTGAAGGGAAGAAATAATAAAGATAAGGGAAGGCATAAATGAAATACAGAATAGGAAAACAATAGAAAAAAATCAACAAGTAGAAACTACTTTTATGAAAACGTAACATCAACAAACCTTTAGTTAGACTAACAAAGAAAAAAGAGAAGACTCAAATAAATAAAGTCAGAAATAAAAGAGACATTGTGACAGTTGCCATAGAAATGCATAGAATCATGAGTCTACTATGAACAATTATATGCCAACTTTTGGATAATCTAGAAAAAATGGATAAATTCCTGGAAACATACAACGTGTGCAGACTAAATTATAAAGAAACAGACGATCTGAACTGACCAATAACAAGTCAGGAGATTAAATCAGTAGGTAAATGTGTCCCAAAAAAGAAAAGCCCAGAACTTAATGGCTTAACTGCTGAATTTTTTTTTCTTTCTTTCTTTTTTTTTTAAATTATTATACTTTAAGTTCTAGGGTACATGTGCATAATGTGCAGGTTTCTTACATATGTATACTTGTGCCATGTTTGTGTGCTGCACCCATCAACTCGTCAGCACCCATCAACTCATCATTTACATCAGGTGTAACTCCCAATGCAATCCCTCCCCCCTCCTCCCTCCCCATAATAGGCCCCGGTGTGTGATGTACCCCTTCCCGAGTCCAAGTGACCTCATTGTTCAGTTCCCACCTATGAGTGAGAACATGCGGTGTTTGGTTTTCTGTTCTTGTGATAGTTTGCTGAGAATGATGGTTTCCAGCTGCATCCATGTCCCTACAAAGGACACAAACATTCTTTTTTATGGCTGCATAGTATTCCATGGTGTATATGTGCCACATTTTCTTAATCCAGTCTGTCACTGATGGACATTTGGGTTGATTCCAAGTCTTTGCTATTGTGAATAGTGCTGTAATGAACATACGTGTGCATGTGTCTTTATAGCAGCATGATTTATAATCCTTTGGGTATATACCCAGTAATGGGATGGGTGAGTCATATGGTATTTCTAGTCCTAGATCCTTGAGGAATCGCCATACTGTTTTCCATAATGGTTAAACTAGTTTACCATCCCACCAACAGTGTAAAAGTGTTCCTATTTCTCCACATCCTCTCCAGCACCTGTTGTTTCCTGACTTTTTAATGATTGCCATTCTAACTGATGTGAGATGCTATCTCATTGTGGTTTTGATTTGCATTTCTCTGATGGCCAGTGATGATGAGCATTTTTTCATGTGTCTGTTGGCTGTATGCATGTCTTCTTTTGAGAAATGTCTGTTCATATCCCTTGTCCACTTTTTGATGGGGTTGTTTTTTTTCTTGTAAATTTGTTTGACTTCTTTGTAAGTTCTGGATATTAGCCCTTTGTCAGATGAGTAGATTGCAAAATTTTTCTCCCATACTTTAGGTTGCCTGTTCACTCTGATGGTAGTTTCTTTTGCTGTGCAGAAGTTCTTTAGTTGAATTAGATCCCATTTGTCAATTTTGGCTTTTGTTACCATTGCTTTTGGTGTTTTAGACATGAAGTCCTTGCCCATGCCTATGTCCTGAATAATATTCCCTAGGTTTTCTTCTAGGGTTTTTATGGTATTAAGTCTAACATTTAAGTCTCTAATCCATCTTCAATTAATTTTCATATAAGGAGTAAGGAAAGGATCCAGTTTCAGCTTTCTACTTATGGCTAGCCAATTTTCCCAGCACCATTTATTAAATAGGGAATCTTTTCCCCATTTCTTGTTTCTCTCAGGTTTGTCAAAGATCAGATGGCTGTCGATGTGTGGTATTATTTCTGAGGACTCTGTTCTGTTCCATTGGTCTATAGCTCTGTTTTGGTACCAGTACCATGCTGTTTTGGTTACTGTAGCCTTGTAGTATAGTTTGAAGTCAGGTAGCATGATCCCTCCAGCTTTGTTCTTTTGACTTAGGATTGTCTTGGCAATGCGGGCTCTTTTTTGGTTCCATGTGAACTTTAAAGCAGTTTTTTTCCAATTCTGTGAAGAAACTCATTGGTAGCTTGATGGGGAAGGCAATGAATCTATAAATTACCTTGGGCATTATGGCCTTTTTCACGATATTGATTCTTTCTATCTGTGAGCATAGTATGTTCTTCCAATTGTTTGTGTCCTCTTTGATTTCACTGAGCAGTGGTTTGTAGTTCTCCTTGAACAGGTCCTTTACATCCCTTGTAAGTTGGATTCCTAGGTATTTTATTCTCTTTGAAGCAATTGTGAATGGAAGTTCATTCCCGATTTGGCTCTCTGTTTGTCTGTTACTGGTGTATAAGAATGCTTGTGATTTTTGCACATTAATTTTGTATCCTGAGACTTTGCTGAAGTTGCTTATCAGCTTAAGGAGATTTTGGGCTGAGATGATGGAGTTTTCTAAATATACAATCATGTCATCTGCAAACAGGGACAATTTGACTTCTTCTTTTCCTAACTGAATATCCTTTATTGCTTTCTCTTGCCTGATTGCCCTAGCCAGAACTTCCAACACTATGTTGAATAGGAGTGATAACTGCTGAATTTTATCAAACATTTAAAGATGCCATTCTTTCCCAAATTATTCCAAAAAAAATCTGAAAAGAATACTTCCAAAAGAATTTTGTAAGTCAATCATTACTCAGATATTAAAGCCAGATAAGGACATTTCAAGAAAATAAAATTACAGCCGGGCGCGGTGGCTCACGCCTGTAATCCCAGCACTTTGGGAGGCTGAGATGGGCGGATCACGAGGTCAGGAGATCGAGACCATCCTGGCTAACACGGTGAAACCCCTTCTCTACTAAAAAATACAAAAAACTAGCCGGGCGAGGTGGTGGCGCCTGTAGTCCCAGCTTCTCGGGAGGCTGAGGCAGGAGAATGGTGGGAACCCGGGAGGTGGAGCTTGCAGTGACCTGAGATCTGGCCACTGCACTCCAGCCTGGGCGACAGAGCAAGACTCCGTCTCAAAAATAAAAAATAAAAAATAAAAATTAAAAATAAAATAAAATAAAATTACAAGCCGATATTCCTGATGAACATAGATGCAAGTATACTCAATAAAATATTGTAAGCCCTGGCCATACGTCGTGGCTCACACCTGTAATTCCAACACCTTGGGAGGCAGAGGCAGACAGATCACTTGAGGTCAGGAGTTTCAGATGAGCCTGGCCAACATGGTGAAGCCCCATCTCTAAAAATACAAAAATTAGCCAGGCGTGGTGGTGTGCACGTGTTAATTTCAGCAACTCAGGGGACTGAGGCAAGAGAATCGCTTGAACCTGGGAGGCAGAGATTGTGGTGAGCCGAGATCATGCCACTGCATTCCAGGTTGGGCGACAGAGGGACTTGCTCTCAAAACATTAAAAAAAAAAAAAAAAAAAAAAAAAGTAAAATAAAATAGTATTAGTAAGCCCAAATCAGCAGCACATTAAAATTATCATTCACAACTATCAAGCAGAATTGATTCTTGAGAAGAAAGGATGATTAAACATATGTAAATAAATAAATATGGTACACCACATTAACAGAATGGACAAGAGCCATACGATTATCAGAACAGTTGTAGTAGAATCATTTGACATAATTCAACATCCTTTCATTATAAAAACTCTCTACTAATGAGTTTTTCAGGAATGTACTTCTATACCATAAAGACCATATGAGAGGCCTACAGCTAATATTATACTCAACAGTGAAATGTTGAAAGATTTATTTTTCCTCTATGTTAAGAACAAGAAAAGGTGCTCATTTTCTCCACTTGTATTCATCATAGTATTGGAAGTCCTAACCAGAGCAATTAGGCAAAAAGAAGAAATAAAATGTTTCTAAATTAGAAAGGGTAAAGCTAAATCGTCTCTGTTTGCAAATGGTATGATCTTACATGTAAAAAAAGAGAAAAACCTCAAAAGACTTAAACAAAATAACTATTGAAAATAATAGTCAATGTCAGTAAAGTTGGAAGATACAAAATGAACATATAAAATCTGTAACTTTTCTGTACACTAATGAAAAGCTATATAAAAATAAGTCAAAAATACCACTTACAAAAGCTGCAAAAAAATCCCAAAATACTTGGAAAAATTTAACCAAGGTGATGAAAAATCTGTAAGCTCAAAATTATACAATACTGACAAAAGAAATTGTAGAAGACACAAATAAATGGAAATATATTCTATGTTCATGGATTTTAATGATTAATATTTTTAAAATGTCCATAATACTCAAAGCAATGTACAGATTAAATGCAATCTCTACCAAAATTTCAATAATATTTTTTAGAGAAATAGAAAAACAATTTTGACATTTATATGGAACCAGAAAAGAACCCAAATAGCTAAATCAATCTTGAGCAAAAAAGAACAAGGCCGAAGATGTTATACTATGTGATTTGAAAATCTCCTACAGATGATAGCAATAAAAACAGCATATTACTGGCATAAAAACTGACACATTGACCAAGGGAACAGAATAGAAAGTCCAGAAATAAATCCAAATATCTGGGGTCAATTGATTTTTGACAAAGATGCCAAGAACACAGAATGGGTGAAACACAGTCTCTTCAATAAGGTGTTGATAAAAATGCATATCCACATGCAGAAGAAAAAGAAATTAGACCCTCATCTCACATCAGATGAAAAATCAACTCAAGATAAACTAAACAGTTAAATGTAAATCCTACACCTGTGAAACTACTAGAAGAAATATAAAGGAAAAGCTCTAGAACATTGATCTGGGCAATAATTTTTATATATGACACCAAAAGCACAAGCATTAGAAGCAAAAGTAGACAAATGGAATTACATCAAACTAAAAAGCACATACACAACCAAGAAAACAATAAACAGAATGAAGTGATAACCTATGAAATAGGGGAGAGTATTTCCAGGACATACATCTGATAATGGGTTAATATCCAAGATATAAAAGGAACTCGATATTAAGAAAATATATAATCCATTTCAATGGGAATAGGATCTGCATAAACATTTTTCAAAAACAGTCAAATGGGGAAGCTGAGGCAGGAGAATGGCATGAACCCGGGAGGCAGAATGTGCAGTGAGCCGAGATCGTGCCACTGCACTCCAGCCTGGGCAACAGAGTGAGACTCCATCTCAAAAAAAAAAAAAGAAGCAAACAAACAAACAACAACAAAACCAGTCAAACAAATTCCTAGCAATTATATTTTAAAATACTAAATGTCACTAATCATCAGAAAAATGCAAATTAAGACTTCAATAGTATATCACTTCCTGTCTGTTCAACTGGCCATTATCAAAAAGACAAAAGATAAGTGTTGGTGAAAATACGAAGAAAAGGGAACATGTGTGTACTATGGGTGGCAGTGTAAATTTTTTTTTTTTTTTATTATACTTTAAGTTCTAGGGTACATGTGCATAACGTGCAAGTTTGTTACATATGTATACTTATGCCATGTTGGTGTGCTGCACCCATCAACTCGTCAGCACCCATCAATTCATCATTTATATCATGTATAACTCCCCAATGCAATCCCTCCCTCCTCCCCCCTCCCCCCTCCCCATGATAGGCCCCAGTGCGTGATGTTCCCCTTCCTGAGTCCAAGTGATCTCATTGTTCAGTTCCCACCTATGAGTGAGAACATGCGGTGTTTGGTTTTCTGTTCTTGTGATAGTTTGCTAAGAATGATGGTTTCCAGCTGCATCCATGTCCCTACAAAGGACGCAAACTCATCCTTTTTTATGGCTGCATAGTATTCCATGGTGTATATGTGCCACATTTTCTTAATCCAGTCTGTCACAGATGGACATTTGGGTTGATTCCAAGTCTTTGCTATTGTGAATAGTGCCGCAATAAACATACGTGTACATGTGTCTTTGTAGTAGAATAATTTATAATCCTTTGGGTATATACCCAGTAGTGGGATGGCTGGGTCATATGGTACATCTAGTTCTAGATCCTTGAGGAATTGCCATACTGTTTTCCATAATGGTTGAACTAGTTTACAATCCCACCAACAGTGTAAAAGTGTTCCTATTTCTCCACATCCTCTCCAACACCTGTTGTTTCCTGACTTCTTAATGATTGCCATTCTAACTGGTGTGAGATGGTATCTCATTGTGGTATTGATATTAGAGTCATTATGAAAACCACTGTGGAGGTTTTTCAAAAAATTAAAAACAAAACAAAACAAAAAAACACTGCTATATAATCCAGCAATCTCACTAGTGGGTATATTTCCAAATAAAATTAAATCATTATGTTGATGAGATATTTGTACTCCCATGTTCATTTCAACTTCTTTTTTTTTTTTTTTTTTTTTTTTTTTTACAATAGCAAACATAAGGAATCAACCTAATTGGACATCAATGAATGAACAGATAAAGAAATGTGTTTTGGAATGGAATACTATTCTGTCTTTAAAAAGGAGAAAATTCCATAATTTGTGATGATATGTATGAACCTAGAAGACAATATGATAAGTGAAATATACCAGGCACGGAAACACAAGTACTGCATGATCTCACGCATATATAGAATCTAAAACAATTGAACTCATAGAAGCAGAGGGTAGAATGTCAGTTATCAGAGCCTGAGAGTGAGGGAGATTGGGGAGCTATTGGTCAAAGAATACATAATTTCAGTTAGACAATAATTTCAAGAAACTTATTTTACATCACAGTGACTATAGTTAATAACAATAAATTATACAATTGAACATTGCTAAGAGAGTATATTAGAAACTTTCTCATCCCACAAAATGGTGACTTTGTTGGGCAATACATATGATGTTAATTAGCTTGATTTAGCCATTTCATCATGTATACACACATCAAAACATATTATACACTTAAATGTATAAAATTTTTGTCAAGTAGAAGGAAAAAGGAGGTGAAGAAGAAAAAAAGAAATAAAAGCAATTAGAAATAGAATAAAGAGCCCAATATTAAACTTTTGCATATAGGGTCAACCAAGACTACTGAATGTGGAAAGTCTGGTTTCTTCAACAAGTAACCATGTTTAAACTGGATATCCACATGCAAAAGAATAAAGTTGGACCTTTCACTTATACCATATGCAAATATTAAATCAAATTGGATTAAAGACCTAAACATAAGAGAAAAAACTGTAAAATTCTTAGAATAAAGTATAGAGGGAAAGGTTTATACATTGGGTTTGGCAATGATATTTTTGATTTGATACTAAAAGCACGGAAAACAAAATCAAAACTAAACAAGATAGACTGCATTGAAAAACACACTCAGCAGAGTAAAAAGGAAGCCAAAAAAGTGGGAGAAAATATTTGCAAATAGTGTGTCTGATGGGGTCAATATCCAGAATACATAAAGAACTCTTACAACTCAACAACAAAAGAAAACCCAAATGTCCATCTGTGACAGACTGGATTAAGAAAATGTGGCACATATACACCATGGAATACTATGCAGCCATAAAAAAGAATGTTTGTGTCCTTTGTAGGGACATGGATGCAGCTGGAAACCATCATTCTCAGCAAACTATCGCAAGAACAGAAAACCAAACACCGCATGTTCTCACTCATAGGTGGGAACTGAACAATGAGGAAACTTGGACTCGGGAAGGGGAACATCACACACTGGGGCCTATCATGGGGAGGGGAGAGGGGGGAGGAATTGCATTGGGGAGTTATACATGATATAAATGATGACTTGATGGGTGCTGATGAGTTGAGGGGTGCAGCACACCAACATGGCACAAGTATACATATGTAACAAACCTGCACGTCATGCACATGTACCCTAGAACTTAAAGTATAATAAAAAAAAGGAAAAAAAAACATATTTGTCCATTGAATAAATATTTGTTGGACAAAGGCTTGAATAAATATTCCTCTAAAGAAGATATACAAATAGCCAATAAGCATATAAAAAGATGCTCAAAATCTCCAATCATTAGCGAAATGCAAATAAAAACCACAATGAGTGTCATCTCATACCAATTACAATGTCTAATATAGAAAAGAGAAAATAAAAAAATGCTGTGAGAGAATGTAAAGAAATCAGAACTCTTGTACATACATAGTTTGCTGGCTTTTCAAAAGTTAAAAAATAATATTACCATATCAGCTAGCAATCTCATTTCTGGGTATATTTGCAAATAATTGAAAGCAAGGTATTGAAGAGATAATCGCACACTCACATCTAAGCATTATTCAAAATAGACAAAAGTAAAAGAAATCCAAGTGATTAATGGATAAATGGATAAATAAAATGCAATATATATACAGGCAATGTAATATCATTCAGCCTAAATAGAATAAAAATTCTGACACACTATGACGTGGATGAACCTTGAAGACATTAAGCTAAGTAAAATAAGTCAGTAACAAAAAGACAAATGCTGTATTATTTAATTTATATGAGATATCTAGAGTATCATATTCATAGAAATAGAAAGTAGAATGGTGGTTTCCAGGAGTTGGAAATAGGGGAAAATGGGAAGTTTTTGTTAAATGATTATAAAGTTTCAATTTTGCAAGATTAAAAGTTTCCAGATTGGCTGAACAGTGATATGAATATAGTTAGCATGAACGAACTGTATACCTAACAATTAAAAAGTTTAAGATGGTAAATTTTATTCTATGCACTCTTTATAGCATGACTGTTATAAATGACAAGCATATTAATATGGTTTTGTCAGTCACACACGGTATTTAAAAATAAAACTATCAGGTTTGTCAAAGATCAGTTGGTTATAGATGTGTGGCATTATTTCTGAGGTCTCTGTTCTGTTCCATTGGTATATACATTTGTTTTGGTACCAGTACCATGCTGTTTTGGTTACTGCAGCCTTGTAGTATAGTTTGAAGTCAGGTAGTGTGATGGCTCCAGCTTTGTTAGTTTTGCTTACGATCGTCTTGGTTATACAGGCTCTTTTTTGGTTCTGTATGAAATTCAAAGTAATTTTTTCTAATTGTGTGAAGGAAGTCAATGGTAGTTTGATGGAGACAGCATTGAATCTATAAATTACTTTGGGCAGTATGGCCATTTTCATGATATTGATTCTTCCTATTTATGGGCATGGAATGTTTTTCCATTTGTTTGTATCCTCTCTTATTTCCTTGAGCAGTGGTTTGTAGTTCTCCTTGAAGAGATCCTTCATATTCCTTGTAAGTTGTATTCCTAGGTATTTTATTCTCTTTGTAGCAATTGTGAATGGGAGTTCACTCATGATTTGGCTCTCAGTTTGTCTATTATTGCTGTATAGGAATGCTTGTGATTTTTGCACATTGATTTTGTATCCTGAGACTTTTCTAAGGTTGCTTATCAGTTTAAGGAGGTTTTGGGTTGAGACGATGGGGTTTGGGGAAAGGATTACTTATTTAATAGTGTTGGGAAAACTGGCTAGCCATATGCAGAAAACTGAAACTGGACCCCTTCCTTACACCTTATACTAAGATTAACTCAAGATGGATTAAAAACTTAAATGTTAGACCTAAAACCATAAAAACCCTAGAAGAAAACCTAGGCAATACCATTCATGAGATAGATACAAAGACTTCAAGACTAAAACACCAAAAGCAATGGCAACAAAGGTCAAAATTGACAAATAAGATCTAATTAAACTAAAGAGTTTCTGCACAGCAAAATAAACTACCATCAGAGTGAACAGGCAACCTACAGAACAGGAGAAAATGTTTGCAATCTATCCATCTGACAAAGGGCTAATATCCAGAATCTACAACGAACTTAAACAAATTTACAAGAAAAAAACAACCAACCTCATCAAAAAGTGGGAGAAGGATATGGACAGACACTTCTCAAAAGAAGACATTTATGCGGCCATATGAAACATATGAAAAAAAGCTTATCATCACTGGTCATTAGAGAAATGCAAATCAAAAGCACAATGAGGGCTGGGTGCGGTGGCTCATGCCTGTAATCCCAGCACTTTTGGAGGCCGAGGCCGGCTGATCACAAGGTCAGAAGATTGAGACCATCCTAACTAACATGGCGAAACCCCATCTCTACTAAAAATACAAAAATAAATAAATAAATAATAAGCTGGGCGCGGTGGCGGGCATCTGTAGTCCCAGCTACTTGGGAAGCTGAGGCAGGAGAACGGAGTGAACCTGGGAGGCGGAGCTTGCAGTGAGCCGAGATCATGCCACTGCACTCCAGCCCGGGCAACAGAGCAGGACTCCATAAAACAAAACAAAACAAAACAAAAAGCGCAATGAGATACCATCTCACACCAGTTAGAATAAATGTCAATCATTAAAGTCAGGAAACAACAGATGCTGGAGAGGATGTGGAGAAATAGAAATGCTTTATCACTGTTGATTGGAGTGTAAATTGGTTCAACCACTGTGGAAGACAGCGTGTTGATTCCTCAAAGATCTAGAACTAGAAATACCATTTGACCCAGCAATCCCATTACTGGGTATATACCCAAAGGATTATAAATAATTCTACTATAAGGACAGATGCACAATGTATATTGCAGTATTATTCACAATAGCAAAGACTTGGAACCAACCCAGATGTTCATCAGTGATAGCCTGGATAAAGAAAATGTGGCACATATACACTATAGAACACTATGCAGTCATAAAAATGGATGAGTTCATTTCCTTTGCATGAACACAGATGAAGCTGGAAACCATCATTCTCAGCAAACTAACACCGGAACAGAAAACCAAACACTGCATGTTCTCACTCATAAGTGGGAGTTGAACAATGAGAACACACGGACACAAGGAGGGAAACATCACACACTGGGGCCTGTTGTGGGTGGGAGGCTAGAGGAGATTTAGCATTAGAAGAGATACCTAATGTAGATCACGGGTTGATGGGTGCAGCAAACCACCAAGGCACATGTATAACTATGTAACAAATCTGCACATTCTACACATGTATCCCAGAACTAGAAGTATAATAAAAAAAATTGAAAAATAAATAAAACTATGTGAATTCTGAATCTACTGAAGGCACGTTTACCTGTAGGCTTACATTGGAGTGTTGTGAATTTTTAAATTCTGAATTCATGTCTTTCTGAATTTTGTGAGACAAAATATCAGTTCAGTAAAATTATTCCCGAACTTTTTACAATATTTCTAAGAGTTAATTCCAACAAAATAAAGGCAAATTTTAACTCATAAGGAGTTCTAAATTTCAAGAGTGAGCCATGATCACACCACTGAACTTTAGCCTGGGTAACATATGAGACCCTGTCTCAAGAAAAAAAAAAAAAAAAAAAAAAAAAAGAAAGAAAGAAAAAAGAAAGGTGCTCATTTTATATATCACTTTAATATAAAAGTGAAATACCATTTTACAGAATATTTCCATAATTAATTAAATGTCAATAGGTTATTACTCTAGGACTCTAGTTACTTTTTTCCAAATTTTTTAAGTGGTCAAATATCAGATGCATCAATTTTTTCTCAATGAAGGTTAAGTAAAATTGACCAGACAGATGTTTCTATGGCTTGCTTTACTTTTTTTGATGGCATCTATTCCCCAAAGAAAATAATAGGGTAACTGAAGAAAAATAAAATGAGAAAAAATCTTCTACTCTTGAAAAAGTAATATTTTTGTTTTGTACTTTCTTGGCAATTCACAAATAAGAAATGACAAATGTCAGTGAATATATATATTTGTCTTAATAAATTATAAACAGCCTGTGGTCGTTCTTAAGTAAAGGCTAAGTGGTACCTATCATTAACTGCTAAGTTTTCAATAATATAACTACAGATACTGTTTTTCTCCAGTGTTTTTACCATGACAACAATGACTACATATTTTTATCACATACTATATGTGGTAAGTTTTAGGGCATGTTTATACTTCCTGGAAGCTACTTCAATAAACATTTTGTTAATAATGTAATCCTCACAAGTACTATGCCAAATTAGTTGATGAAGTCTCATTGCCATTTTTTTTTACAATGGAAAGATTCAAGGTGTTTTATGTAAAAATTACAAGTCAATTTTCAAAAATCTCTCTTAGCGTGTTTGTAAATTTATATATGCATATATCAGTATTGTAGGTAAGATGGAAGCAGTGGTTTTTGTTTTCTGTTTGTTTTAGTAATTCTACTGATACTTAGCAGGACTTAATAGTATTTGTATAATAAAAATGCTAGCTGTAAGTTACTTCCCCCAATAATGATTTGACTAAGACAATTAAATTCATTAATTTTCTCCAGCTTTAGTGGTGATAAATGAGCATTGGTCTTGCTATCAGTGGTCTTACTTTTCTTTCTTTTATGTTTAACTTAATCTATTTTTGTCATGTGTATGTCAGTCCATTATAATGTAGTTGAGAATTATATCATGTTCAACTAATTTATCTACTTACTGGGATAGCTCAATCAGTAAAATTAACAGAATCAAAATCATAGGTTTAGTCCCATGTGGGTCTTTTAGTTTCACTCTCATCCTTTCTTGAAAACTGTGTCCTGATTTTCCAGTGAAACAAGATGGCATAAGAGAAGGCTCCACTGATTGCTCCCCAACAGAAGGATACCACTTTAACAACTATCTACATACACAAAAAATCACCTTCATAATAACAAAAAATCAAGTGAGCACTCACAGCAAATGATTTTAACTTCATATAACTGAAAGGCACTGAACGAGAAGCAAAAGCAGTCTTGAATCACACACATGGCCTCTTCCCATCATCCCTCACACCTCATCACCTGCATGTTTGTGAGAAAGAGAAAGGTCACAGCATTTGTGAGGCATTGAACTCAGTGCTGCCCTATTGTAGCAGGAAACAAAATGGGACCAAACTTAGCTGATGCCCACACATGGAGGGAGCATTGAATCCAGCCCTAGCAAGAGGGGAATCACAGATCCCAGTGTTCTGAACTTGAGTTCCCACTAGCCTAGCCACAATTGGCTCTGGGGCTTTAAATAAACCTGAAAGGCAGTCTAGGCTACAAGGATTGCAAATCCTAGCCATGTCCTAGTGCTGAACTGAGTCCAGAGACAGTGGATTTGGAGGGGCCATGTGGAGTTAAAGGAGTACTGGCCTCATCTCTCCCATAACTCTAGGATGTACAACTCTCGACTCCAAAACAGATCCCTACTCTACACTACAGAAGAGAAGAGGAAAGAGTGGGAAGAACTTTGTCTTGCATCTTGGATACCAGTTCAGCCACAGCAGAATTGGGCACTGGTCAGAGGCTTGAGGCCCACTCTTCAGGCCCTAGCTTCTGAACTACATCTCTAGACATACCCTGGGCCAGAAAGGAACCTGTTGCCTTGAAGGGAAGAACCAAGTCTTGAAAGCATCCATTACCTTCTAAATGAAGAGCCTTTTGAGCAGTAATATCCAGGCACCACACTGAGGGGCTTGGGTGAGATCTTGAGACTTGTTAGCTTTAGGTAAGACTCAACACATTCCCAGCTGTGGTGATATTGAGGCAAGAGTCCTTCCATTTAAGAAAAACATAGGAAAAAGCAAAGGGATCTTCATCTTGCACCTTAGGTACCAGCTCAGCCACAGGGGGATATAGCACCAAGAGGGCTCTTGGCATCCCTGATTGCAGGAGTTGGCTCTTAGATGACATTTCTGGACCTGCCTTGGGCCAGAAGGGAGCCCACAGTCCTGAAAGGTGAGTTCCAACTCAGACAGCATTCACCATAAGCTGAATGAAGAGCCCTTGGGACTTAAGGAAATATTAGTGGTAGACTGGTAGTACTTCCTATGGGCCTGTGGTGGCTGTGGCTATGGGACAAGGATTCTCTGTCTTTAGAAAGGGGAGGGAAAAGTAGGAAGAACTGCATCTTATGGCTTACATGCCAGCTCAGCTGCAGTATAGCAGAATACCAGGTAGATTTCTAGATGTTTTTTCTCTAGTCCCTGGCTCCTTGAAGACATCTTTAGACATGTTCAGGGCCTAGGGGAACTCGCCTCCTTGAAGTAAAGGACAGAGACATTGTTGGCTTTGCTACCTGCTGATTGTAGAGCCCTAAGGCCTTGACTGAACATATGCCATAGTCTGGGAGTGATTTAGCAAAACTTGGGTGAGATCCACTACTATGCTGGTTTCAGGTCTGGCTGATCACTGTCATAGTGGTGGTAGCCACAGAGGTGATAGTGAAATATGACCCTAAGCTCCAGGTGGCTGAGAATAGAGACAGACTCTGTTCATTTCATAGAATGTAAGGGAAGAGGAAAAGTATCTCTGTCTGGTAATCCAGAGAATTCTTCCAGATTTTGTCCAAGACTATCAAGGTGGCACCTCAGTGAGTCTGCAAGAACCACAGTGTTACTTGGATTGGGGTGCCTTACAAGCAAATAGAGCTTAGACCACAACACTCAAGTCCTTTCAAATATCTGGAAAGCCGACCAAAGAAGAACAGTACAAAGAAGACTAAAATGTATACCTAACTTTTCTGTGCCCAGACACAGATGAACATCTACAATATCAAAATCATTCAGAAAAACATGACCTTACCAAATGAAGTAAATAAGCACCAGGGACCAATACTAGGGAAACAGAAGTGTGTGACCCTTCAGACAGAAAATTCAAAATAGTTGTGTTGAGGAAACTCAAAGAAAGTCAAGATGACACAGAGAAGGGATATCAGATAAATTTAACAAAGAGATAGAAATAACCATAAAGAATTAAGCAGAAATCCTGGACTTGAAAAATACAATTGACATACTGAAGAATGCATCAGTCTTTTAATAGCAGAATTGATAAGCAGAATAGGGTTAGTGAGCTCAAAGACAGGCTATTTGAACATACATTGTCAGAGGAGACAAAATAAAAAATAATAAAGAACAATGAAGTAAATCTATTGAATGTAGAAAATTGCCTCAAAAGAACAAACCAGGGAGTTTTTTAGCTTAAAGGGGAAATAGAGAAAGAGATAGGGGAAGAAAGTTTATTAAAGGGGATAATAAAAGATAACTTCCCAAACCTGGAGAAAGATATCAGTATCTAGATACAAGAAGGTTATACAACACCAAGCAGACTTTTCTCAAAGAAGACTACCTGAATGTCTTTAATGATTAAACTCATAAAGAACAAGGATAAAGAAAGGATCCTAAAAGCAGTGAGAGAACAGAAACAAAATAACAAACAATGGAGCTCCAATATGTCTGGTAGCAGATTTTTCACTGGAAATCTCACAGACCAGGGAAAAGTGGCATGACATATTTATGTGCTGAAAGAAAATAAAAAACAAAAACTTCTACCATAGGATAATATATCTGGCAACAATCTTCAAACATGAAGAAGAAATAAAGATTTTCCTATACAACCAACAACTGAGGGATTTCATCAACATCAGACCTGTTCTACAAGAAATGCTGAAGGGAGTACTTTGATAACAAAGCATAAGATATAAATGAACAATGAGAAATAATCTGAATGTAAAAAGCTCACTGGTAATAGTAAGTACACAGAAAAACAGAATATTATAACACTGTAACTGTGGTGTGTAAACTACTTCTGTCTTTAGCAGAAAGACAATAAATCATCTAAAAATTGTAACTACAGTAATTTTTCAATACATAGTACAATAAGATACATAGAGAAAGGACAAAAAGTTAAAAAGTAGGGAGAAGAAGTTAAGGCTTATAGTCTTTATTAGTTTTCTTTTTGCCTGTTTGCTTATTCAAAAAGTATAAAATTTTTATCAGCTTAAATTAATGAATCATAAGAGATTTACTGAATGGCTTTGCCCAAAATGCTGATAGCGATATGGACAATAAAGTCCAGGCTGAGGTGGTCTCAGATGGAAGTGAGAAACTTGTTGCGAACTGGAGCAACGGTGATTCTTGTTATGTTTTAGCAAAGAGACTCATAGCATTTTGTCCCTGTCCTAGAGATTTGTGGAACTTTGAATGTGAGAGAGATGATTTAGGGTATCTGGCAGAAGAAATTTCTAAGCAGCCCAGCATTCAAGAAGTGACTTGGGTGCTGTTAAAGGCATTCAGTTTTAAAAGGAAAACAGCATAAAAGTTTGAAAAATTTGCAGCAATGCAATAGGAAAGAAAATTCAATTTTCAAGGAGAAATTCAAGTTGGCTGCAGAAATTTGCACAAGTAACAAAGAGGTGAAAGTTAATTCTCAAGACAATGGGGAAAATATCTCCAGGGCATATCAAAAATCTTCACAGCAGCCCCTCCATTCACAGGTTCAGAGGCCTATGAGAAAAAAGTGGTTTTGTGGGCCAGGGCCAGGTGCCCTGTGCTGTGTGCAGCCTAGGGACTTGATGCCCTATGTCCCAGCTGCTCCAGCCTTGGCTGAAAGTGGCCAAATTAGAGCTTGGGCCATGGCTTCAGAGGGTGCAAGCCTCAAGCCTTGGCAGCTTCCATGTGGTGTTGAGCCTGTGAATGCTCAGAAGTCAAGAACTGAGGTTTGGGAACCTCCATCTAGATTTCAGAAGACGTATGGAAATGCCTGGATGCCCAGGTAGAAGTTTGCTGTAGGGCAGGGGCCTTACGGAGAACGTTTGCTAGGGCAGTGCAGAAGGGAAATATGGGGTGGGGACTCCATACAGAGGTACTGGGGTACTGCCCTTCTGGGGTACAGTGTCCTCCAGACCCCAGAAAGATAGATCCACTTACAGCTTGCACTGTATTCCTGGAAAAGCCACAGACAGTCAACGCCAGCCTGTGAAGGAAGCCAGGAGGGAGGCTGTACCCTGCAAAGCCACAGGGACAGAGCTGCTCAATACTATGGGAATCTACCTCCTGCATCACCATGGCCTGGATGGGAGGCACGGAGTCAAAGGAGATTATTTTGGTGCTTTAAAATATGACTGCCACACTGGATTTCAGACTTGCGTGGGGCCTGTAGTCCTTTTGTTTTGGCCAATTTCTTCCATTTGGAATGCTTGTATTTACCCAATGCCTGTACTTCCATTGTATCTAGAAGGTAACTAAATTGCTTTTAATTTTACAGGCTCATAGGCAGAAGTAACTTGTCTTGTCTTGGATGAGACTTTGGACTTTGGACTTTTGAGTTAATGCTGAAATGAGTTGAGATTTTGGGGGATTGTTGGGAAGGCATGATTGGTTTTGAAATGTGAAGATATGAGATTTGGGAGGTGCCACGCGTGGAATAAGGTTTGGCTCTGTGTCTCCACCCAAATCTCACCTTGTAGCTCCCATAATTCCCACATGTGGGAGAGAGTGGGTGGGAGATGATTGAATCATAGGGGTGGGTCTTTCTCATACTGTTCTCAGGATAGTGAGTGGATCTCACAAGATCTGATGGTTTTAAAAATGGAAATTTCTCTGTACAAGCTCCTTTTTTTTTTTTTTTTTTTTTTTTTTTTTTTTTTTTTTTTTTTTGCCTGCCACCATCCATGTAAGATGTGACTTTCTCCTCCTTGCCTTCTGCCATGATTATGAGGCCTCTCTAGCCATGTGGAACTGTAAGTCTAATTAAACTTCTTCTTTTTTTTTTAATTGACCAGTCTCAGTCTCAGGTATGTCTTTATCAGCAGTGTGAAAATGGACTAATACACCCTGTTTGCAGATGATATAATCTTTTATTTGAAATAGCCAAAAGACTCCACAAAAAAAAAAAAAAAAAAAAAACTACTAGAAGTGATAAATTCAGTAAAGTTGCAGGATACAAAATCCACATAAAAAGTAGGATTCCTATATGCCAACAGTGAACAATCTGAAACGGAAATCAAAAAGGTAATTCCATTTACAATAGCCACACACAAAATTAAATACCTAGCAATTAACTAAACACAAGAAGTGAAAGTTTGCTGTAATAAAAATTATAAAACACTGGTGAAAGAAATTGAAGAGGAAACAAAAAAAAAGAAAAGATATTCCATTTTCATGGATTGAAATAATCAATATTTTTAAAATGCTCATACTACTAAAAGCAATCTACAAATTAAATGAAATCCCTATCAAAATAGAAATAACACTCTTCGCAGAAATAGAAAAAAACAACTCTACAATTTATATTGAACCACAAAAGACCCACAATAGCCAAAGCCATCCTGAACGAACAGAGTAAAACTGTAGCAATAATATTACCTAACTTCAAATTATACTACAAAGCTATAGTAACCAAAGCTGGAAGGCACTGACATAAAAACAGACACACGACCAATGGAAAATAATAGAGAACCCAGAAACAAGTTCACACATTTACAGTAAATTCATTTATGACAAAAGTGCCAGGAACATACATTGGGGAAAGGACAGTCTCTTCAATAAATGTTCCTGGGAAAACTGGATGTCCATATGCAGAAGAATGAAACTAGACCCTTATCACTCAGCATATAAAAATCAAATCAAACTGAATTAAAAATTTAAATCTAAGACCCTGGCTACTAAATTACCACAAGAAAACATCTGGAAAAATCTCCAGGACATAAGTCTGGGCAAACATTTTTAAAATAACACCCCACAAGCACAGGCAACCAAAGCAAAAGTGTATAAATAAGATTACATCGAGTTAAAAAGTTTCTTCACAGTCAAGGAAATAACAAACAAAGTGAAAACGCAACCCACATAATGGGAAAAAACGTCTTCAAACTCTCTGCCAAGGGATTAACTACCACAATATATAAGGAGCTCAAACAACTCTACAGAAACTATTTAATAATCCAATAAAAAATGGGCAAAATATTTGAATAGATATTTTGCAAAAGAAGACATAAATGGCAAACAGGCATATAAAAACGAGGTTAACATTATTGATTATCAGAGAAATGCATATCAAAAGTACAATGAGCTATCATCTCACACCAGTTAAAATGTCTTGTATCAGAAAGTCAGGGAATAACAAACGCTGAGGAGGATGTGAAGAAAAGGGAAGCATCGTGTGCTGTTGGTGCGAATGTAAGTTAGAATAGCCACTATGGAGAACAGTTTGGAGTTTCCTTAAAAATACCAAAAATAGAGCTACCATATGATACAGCAATCTCACTACTGGGGATATACTCAGAAGTAGGGAAATTAGAATATCAAGGAGATATCTGCACTCCCGTATTTATTGCAGCACTGCTCACCATAGCCCAAATTTGGAAGCAACCTATGTGTCCATCAACAGATGAATGGATAAAAAAAGTGGTACTTATACAAAATAGAGTATGGTTCAGCCATAAAAAAGAATGATATCCTGTCATTTGCTACAACGTTAATAGAACTTGAGGTCATTATGGGCTAAGTAAAATAAGCCAGGCAGAGAACACAAACATCACATGTTCTCACTTATTTGTGGAATTAAAAAGTCAAAACAATTGAATTCATGGAGACAGAGAGTAGAAAGATGGCCACTGGAGGCTGGGAAGGGTGGTGGGAAGGTGGAGGACTGTGCAGTGGGGGAGTATGGAGATGCTTAATTGGTACAAAAAATGGAAAAAAAAATAAGATCTAATACTTGATCGCACAACTGGGTGACTATAGTCATTAACAATTTAATTGTACATTTAAAAATAACTAAAAGGGTATAATTGGATTGTCACAAAAAGGATAAATGGTTGAGGGGTTGGGTACCCCATTTTACATGACGTGATTTTTATGCATTGCATGCCTGTATTAAATCATCCCACGTACCCCATAAATACATACAACTACGATGTACCTACAAAAATTAAAATAAAAATATTTAAAAAATAAAATAAAACTATATCCTGAAATACGGTCAGCTGATCCACACCATAGTGACTCCAAAAACATCAAAAGGCAAAATGTGCTTATACTTAACTGTAAAGTTTTCAATCATATAACTAAAAATATTGTTGTAGGCCATTGCTTACATGGAAAATTGGGTAGGAAATTTTAAATAAATCAGTGTAAAACAGTATTGAGGATGCCGCATTAGAGTGCCTTTGTGTATGAAGGAGACAATGACATTTTTATGTCATTTTTTGAACATTTTTATGAACATGGGTGAAAGGAAACAAATTAACTTACCCATAATATTTGTATTTTAACAGTAAATGTGCTGACTATATATTATATATTATATAATATATATTATATATTATATTATATATTATAATATATAATATATATATATTTTTATTTATTGATTTATTTTTATTATATTTTAAGTTCTAGGGTACATGTGCATAACGTGCAGGTTTTTAAAATATATATATTTGTGCCATGTTGGTGTGCTGCACCCATCAACTCGTCAGCACCCATCATTCATCATTTATATCATGTATAACTCCCCAATGCAATCCCCCCCTCCCCCCTCCCCATGATAGGCCCCAGTGTGTGATGTTCCCCGTCCCGAGTCCAAGTGATCTCATTGTTCAGTTCCCACCTATGAGTGAGAACATGTGGTGTTTGGTTTTCTCTTCTTGTGATAGTTTGCTAAGAATGATGGTTTCCAGCTGCATCCATGTCCCTACAAAGGACGCAAACTCATCCTTTTTTATGGCTGCATAATATTCCATGGTGCATATGTGCCACATTTTCTTAATCCAGTCTGTCACAGATGGACATTTGGGTTGATTCCAAGTCTTTGCTATTGTGAATAGTGCTGCAATAAACATACGTGTGCATGTGTCTTTGTAGTAGAATAATTTATAATCCTTTGGGTAAATACCCAGTAGTGGGATGGCTGGGTCATATGGTACATCTAGTTCTAGATCCATGAGGAATTGCCATACTGTTTTCCATAATGGTTGAACTAGTTTACAATCCCACCAACAGTGTAAAAGTGTTCCTATTTCTCCACATCCTCTCCAACACCTGTTGTTTCCTGATTTTTTAATGATTGCCATTCTAACTGGTGTGAGATGGTATCTCATTGTGGTTTTGATTTGCATTTCTCTGATGGCGAGTGATGATGAGCATTTTTTCATGTGTCTGTTGGCTGTATGAATGTCTTCTTTTGAGAAATGTCTGTTCATATCCTTTGCCCACTTTTTGATGGGGTTGTTTGTTTTTTTCTTGTATATTTGTTTGAGTTCTTTGTAGATTCTGGATATTAGCCCTTTGTCAGATGAGTAGATTGCGAAAATTTTCTCCCATTCTGTAGGTTGCCTGTTGATCTAATGGTAGTTTCTTTTACTGTGCAGAGGCTCTTTAGTCGAATTAGATCCCATTTGTCAATTTTGGCTTTTGCCGCCGTTGCTTTTGGTGTTTTAGACATGAAGTCCTTGCCCATGCCTATGTCCTGAATGGTACTACCTAGGATTTCTTCTAGGGTTTTTATGGTATTAGGTCTAACATTTAAGTCTCTAATCCATCTTGAATTAATCTTCATATAAGAGGTAAGGAAAGGATCCAGTTTCAGCTTTCTACCTATGGCTAGCCAATTTTCCCAGCACCATTTATTCAATAGGGAATCCTTTCTCCATTTCTTGTTTCTCTCAGGTTTGTCAAAGATCAGATGGCTGTAGATGTGTGGTATCATTTCTGAGGACTCTGTTCTGTTCCATTGGTCTATACCTCTGTTTTGGTACCAGTACCATGCTGTTTTGGGTACTGTAGCCTTGTAGTATAGTTTGAAGTCAGGTAGTGTGACGCCTCCAGCTTTGTCCTTTTGACTTAGGATTGTCTTGGCAATGCGGGCTCTTTTTTGGTTCCATATGAACTTTAAAGCAGTTTTTTTCCAATTCTGTGAAAAAACTCATTGGTAGTTTGATGGGGATGGCATTGAATCTATAAATAACCTTGGGCAGTATGGCCATTTTCACGATATTGATTCTTCCTATCCATGAGCATGGTATGTTCTTCCATTTGTTTGTGTCCTCTTTGATTTCACTGAGCAGTGGTTTGTAGTTCTCCTTGAAGAGGTCCTTTACATCCCTTGTAAGCTGGATTCCTAGGTATTTTATTCTCTTTGAAGCAATTGTGAATGGAAGTTCATTCAGGATTTGGCTCTCTGCTTGTCTGTTACTGGTGTATAAGAATGCTTGTGATTTTTGCACATTAATTTTGTATCCTGAGACTTTGCTGAAGTTGCTTATCAGCTTAAGGAGATTTTGGGCTGAGACAATGGGGTTTTCTAAATATACAATCATGTCATCTGCAAACAGGGACAATTTGACTTCTTCTTTTCCTATCTGAATACCCTTGATTTCTTTCTCTTGCCTGATTGCCCTAGCCAGAACTTCCAACACTATGTTGAATAGGAGTGGTGAGAGAGGGCATCCCTGTCTTGTGCCAGTTTTCAAAGAGAATTTTTCCAGTTTTTGCCCTTTCAGTATGATATTAGATGTGGGTTTGTCATAAATAGCTCTTATTATTTTGAGGTACGTTCCATCAATACCGAATTTATTGAGCGTTTTTAGCATGAAGGGCTGTTGAATTTTGTCAAAAGCCTTTTCTGCATCTATTGAGATAATCATGTGGTTCTTGACTTTGGTTCTTTTTATATGCTGGATTACGTTTATTGATTTGCGAATGTTGAACCAGCCTTGCATCCCAGGGATGAAGCCCACTTGATCATGGTGGATAAGCTTTTTGATGTGCTGCTGAATCCGGTTTGCCAGTATTTTATTGAGGATTTTTGCATTGATGTTCATCAGGGATATTGGTCTAAAATTCTCTTTTTTTGTTGTGTCTCTGCCAGGCTTTGGTATCAGGATGATGTTGGCCTCATAAAATGAGTTCGGGAGGATTCCCTCTTTTTCTATTGATTGGAATAGTTTCAGAAGGAATGGTACCAGCTCCTCCTTGTACCTATGGTAGAATTCAGCTGTGAATCCATCTGGTCCTGGACTTTTTTTTGGTGGGTAGGCTATTAATTGTTGCCTCAATTTCAGAGCCTGCTATTGGTCTATTCAGGGACTCAACTTCTTCCTGGTTTAGTCTTGGGAGAGTCTAAGTGTCCAGGAAATTATCCATTTCTCCTAGATTTTCTAGTTGATTTGCATAGAGGTGTTTATAGTATTCTCTGATGGTAGTTTGTATTTCTGTGGGGTCAGTGGTGATATCCCCTTTATCATTTTTATTGCATCTATTTGGTTCCTCTCTCTTTTCTTCTTTATTAGTCTTGCTAGCAGTCTGTCAACTTTGTTGATCTTTTCAAAAAACCAACTCCTGGATTCATTGATTTTTTGGAGGGTTTTTTGTGTCTCTATTTCCTTCAATTCTGCTCTGATCTTAGTTATTTCTTGCCTTCTGCTAGCTTTTGAATGTGTTTGCTCTTGCCTCTCTAGTTCTTTTAATTGTGATGTTAGAGTGTCCATTTTAGATCTTTCCTGCTTTCTCTTGTGGGCATTTAGTGCTATAAATTTCCCTCTACACACTGCTTTAAATGTGTCCCAGAGATTCTGGTATGTTGTATCTTTGTTCTCATTGGTTTCAAAGAACATCTTTATTTCTGCCTTCATTTCATTATGTACCCAGTAGTCATTCAGGAGCAGGTTGTTTAGTTTACATGTACTTGAGCAGTTTTGATTGAGTTTCTTAGTCCTGAGTTCTAGTTTGATTGCACTGCAGTCTGAGAGACAGTTTGTTATAATTTCTGTTCTTTTACATTTGCTGAGGAGTGCTTTACTTCCAATTATGTGGTCCATTTTGGAATAAGTGCGATGTGGTGCTGAGAAGAATGTATATTCTGTTGATTTGTGGTGGAGAGTTCTATAGATGTCTATTAGGTCCGCTTGGTGCAGAGATGAGTTCAATTCCTGGATATCCTTGTTAACTTTCTGTCTCGTTGATCTGTCTAATGTTGACAGTGGAGTGTTGAAGTCTCCCATTATTATTGTATGGGAGTCTAAGTCTCTTTGTAAGTCTCCAAGGACTTGCTTTATGAATCTGGGTGCTCCTGTATTGGGTGCATATATATTTAGGATAGTTAGCTCTTCCTGTTGAATTGATCCCTTTACCATTAGGTAATGGCCTTCTTTGTCTCTTTTGATCTTTGATGGTTTAAAGTCTGTTTTATCAGAGACTTGGATTGCAACCGCTGCCTTTTTTTGTTCTCCATGTGCTTGGTAAATCTTCCTCCATCCCTTTATTTTGAGCCTATGTATGTCTCTGCATGTGAGATGGGTCTCCTGAATACAGCAGACTGATGGGTCTTGACTCTTTATCCAGTTTGCCAGTCTGTGTCTTTTAATTGGAGCATTTAGTCCATTTACATTGAAGGTTAATATTGTTATGTGTGAACTTGATCCTGCCATTATGATATTAACTGGTTATTTTGCTCGTTAGTTGATGCAGTTTCTTCCTAGCCTCGATGGTCTTTACATTTTGGCATGTTTTTGCAATGGCTGATACCGGTTGTTTCTTTTCATGTTTAGGGCTTCCTTCAGCGTCTCTTGTAAGGCAGGCCTTGTGGAGACAAAATCTCTAAGCATTTCCTTATCTGTAAAGGATTTTATTTCTCCTTCACTGATGAAACTTAGTTTGGCTGGATATGAAATTGTGGGTTTAAAATTCTTTTCTTTAAGAACGTTGAATATTGGCCCCCACTCTCTTCTGACTTGTAGAGTTTCTGCCAAGGGATCTGCTCTTAGTGTGGTGGGCTTCCCTTTGTGGGTAACCCGACCTTTCTCTCTGGCTGCCCTTAAGATATTTCCTTCATTTCAACTTTGGTAAATCTGGCAATTTTGTGTCTTGGAGTTGCTCTTCTCAAGGAGTATCTTTTTGGCTTTCTCTGTATTACCTCAATTTGAATGTTGGCCTGCCCTACTAGGTTGGGGAAGTTCTCCTGGATGATATCCTGAAGAGTGTTTTCCAACTTGGTTCCATTTTCCCCCTCACTTTCAGGCACCCCAATCAGACGTAGATTTGGTCTTTTTACATAATCCCATACTTCTTGCAGGCTTTGTTCATTTCTTTTTCTTCTTTTTTCTTTTGGTTTCTCTTCTCACTTCATTTCATTCATTTGATCCTCAATCGCTGATACTCTTTCTTCCAGTTGATCGAGTCGGTTACTGAAGCTTGTGCATTTGTCACGTATTTCTCGTGACATGGTTTTCATCTCTGTCATTTCGTTTATGACCTTCTCTGCATTAATTAGTCTATCTGTCAATTCTTCCACTCTTTTCTCAAGATTTTTAGTTTCTTTGCGCTGGGTACGTAATTGCTCTTTTAGCTCTGAGAAGTTTGATGGACTGAAGCCTTCTTCTCTCATCTCGTCAAAGTCATTCTCTGACCAGCTTCAATCCGTTGCTGTCGATGGGCTGCGCTCCTTTGCAGGGGGAGATGCGCTCTTATTTTTTGAATTTCCAGCTTTTCTGCCTTGCTTTTTCCCCATCTTTGTGGTTTTATCTGTCTCTGGTCTTTGATGATGGTGA
Organism: Rhinopithecus roxellana; assembly: GCF_007565055.1. Lineage (NCBI taxonomy): Eukaryota > Metazoa > Chordata > Mammalia > Primates > Cercopithecidae > Rhinopithecus > Rhinopithecus roxellana. Next base: position 45,701,244 of record NC_044555.1, read on the forward strand.
CGTACTGATGGGGTTTTGGTATAGGTGTCCTTCCTGTTTGATAGTTTTCCTTCTGACATTCAGGACCCTCAGCTATAGGTCTTTTGGAGATTGCTTGAGGTTCACTCCAGACCCTGTTTGCCTGGGTATCAGCAGCAGAGGTTGCAGAAGATAGAATATTGCTGAACAGCGAGTGTACCTGTCTGATTCTTACTTTGGAAGCTTCCTCTCAGGGTTGTACTCCACCCTGTGAGGTGTGGGGAGTCAGACTGCCCCTAGTGGTTGATGTCTCCCAGTTAGGCTACTCAGGGGTCAGTGACCCACTTGAGCAGGCGGTCTGTCCGTTCTCAGATCTCAACCTCCGTGTTGGGAGATCCACTGCTCTCTTCAAAGCTGTCAGACAGAGTTGTTCGCGTCTGCTCAGGCCTCTGCTGCATCCCCTGTTGTTTTTTAGCTGAGCCCTGCCCCCAGAGGTGGAATCTATAGAGACAGGCAGGTTTCCTTGAGCTGCTGTGAGCTCCACCCAGTTCGAGCTTCCCAGCGGCTTTGTTTACCTACTTAAGCCTCAGCAATGGCGGGCGTCCCTCCCCCAGCCTCGCTGCTGCCTTGTGGTTTGATCGCCGCAGACTACTGTATTAACAATGAGGGAGGCTCCGTGGGTGTGGGACTCTCCCGGCCAGGTGAGGGATATATTCTTCTGGTGTGCCCATTTGCTTAAAGCACGGTATTGGGGTGGGAGTTACCCTATTTTTCAGGTGTTTTGTGTCTCAGTTCCCCTGGCTAGAAAAAGGGAATCCCTTCCCCCTTGCGCGTTCCAGGTGAGGCGATGCCTCACCCTGCTTCAGCTCTCACTGGTCAGGCTGCAGCAGCTGACCAGCACCGATTGTCTGGCACTCCCTAGTGAGATGACCCCAGTACCTCAGTTAAAAATGCAGAAATCACCGGTCTTCTTTGTCGCTCACACTGGGAGTTGGAGATTGGAGCTGTTCCTATTCGGCCATGTTGCTCCGCCCCTCTCTTCTAGATTTTCTAGTTGATTTGCGGAGAGGTGTTTATAGTATTCTCTGATGGTAGTTTGTATTTCTGTGGGGTCGGTGGTGATATCCCCTTTATCATTTTCTATTGCGTCTATTTGTTTCCTCTCTCTTTTCTTCTTTATTAGTCTTGCTAGCGGTCTGTCAACTTTGTCGATCTTTTCAAAAAACCAACTCCTGGATTCATTGATTTTTTGGAGGGTTTTTTGTGTCTCTATCTCCTTCAGTTCTGCTCTGACCTTAGTTATTTCTTGCTTTCTGCTAGCTTTTGAATGTGTTTGCTCTTGCCTCTCTAGTTCTTTTAATTGTGATCTTAGAGTGTCAATTTTAGATCTTTCCTGCTTTCTCTTGTGGGCATATAGTGCTATAAATTTCCCTCTACACACTGCTTTAAATGTGTCCCAGAGATTCTGGTATGTTGTATCTTTGTTCTCATTGGTTTCAAAGAACATCTTTATTTCTTCTTTCATTTCGTTATGCACCCAGTAGTCATTTAGGAGCAGGTTGTTCAGTTTCCAGGTAGTTGAGCAGTTTTGATTGAGTTTCTTAGTCCTGAGTTCCAGTTTGTTTGCACTGTGGTCTGAGAGACAGTTTGTTATAATTTCTGTTCTTTTCCATTTGCTGAGGAGTGCTTTACTTCCAATTATGTGGTCCATTTTGGAATAAGTGCGATGTGGTGCTGAGAAGAATGTATATTCTGTTGATTTGGAGTGGAGAGTTCTATAGATGTCTATTAGGTCCGCTTGGTGCAGAGATGAGTTCAATTCCTGGATATCCTTGTTAACTTTCTGTCTCGTTGATCTGTCTAATGTTGACAGTGGAGTGTTGAAGTCTCCCATTATTATTGTATGGGAGTCTAAGTCTCTTTGTAAGTCTCTAAGGACTTGCTTTATGAATCTGGGTGCTCCTGTATTGGGTGCATATATATTTAGGATAGTTAGCTCTTCCTGTTGAATTGATCCCTTTACCATTAGGTAATGGCCTTCTTTGTCTCTTTTGATCTTTGATGGTTTAAAGTCTGTTTTATCAGAGACTAGGATTGCAACCCCTCCCTTTTTTTTGTTCTCCATGTGCTTGGTAGATCTTCCTCCATCCCTTTATTTTGAGCCTATGTATGTCTCTGCATGTGAGATGGGTCTCCTGAATACAGCAGACTGATGGGTCTTGACTCTTTATCCAGTTTGCCAGTCTGTGTCTTTTAATTGGAGCATTTAGTCCATTTACATTGAAGGTTAATATTGTTATGTGTGAACTTGATCCTGCCATTATGATATTAACTGGTTATTTTGCTCGTTAGTTGATGCAGTTTCTTCCTAGCCTCGATGGTCTTTACATTTTGGCATGTTTTTGCAATGGCTGGTACCGGTTATTCCTTTCCATGTTTAGGGCTTCCTTCAGCGTCTCTTGGAAGGCAGGCCTGGTGGTTACAAAATCTCTAAGCATTTGCTTATCTGTAAAGGATTTTATTTCTCCTTCACTGATGAAACTTAGTTTGGCTGGATATGAAATTCTGGGTTTAAAATTCTTTTCTTTAGGAACGTTGAATATTGGCCCCCACTCTCTTCTGGCTTGTAGAGTTTCTGCCGACAGATCTGCTGTTAGTCTGATGGGCTTCCCTTTGTGGGTAACCCGACCTTTCTCTCTGGCTGCCCTGAAGATTTTTTCATTCATTTCAACTTTGGTGAATCTGGCAATTATGTGTCTTGGAGTTGCTCTTCTCAAGGAGTATCTTTGTGGCATTCTCTGTATTTCCTGAATTTGAATGTTGGCCTGCCCTACTAGGTTGGGGAAGTTCTCCTGGATGATATCCTGAAGAGTGTTTTCCAACTTGGTTCCATTTTCCCCCTCACTTTCAGGCACCCCAATCAGACGTAGATTTGGTCTTTTTACATAATCCCATACTTCTTGCAGGCTTTGTTCATTTCTTTTTCTTCTTTTTTCTTTTGGTTTCTCTTCTCACTTCATTTCATTCATTTGATCCTCAATCTCTGATACTCTTTCTTCCAGTTGATCGAGTCGGTTACTGAAGCTTGTGCATTTGTCACGTATTTCTCGTGACATGGTTTTCATCTCTGTCATTTCGTTTATGACCTTCTCTGCATTAATTAGTCTAGCTATCAATTCTTCCACTCTTTTTTCAAGATTTTTAGTTTCTTTGCGCTGGGTATGTATTTCCTCCTTTAGCTCTGAGAAGTTTGATGGACTGAAGCCTTCTTCTCTCATCTCGTCAAAGTCATACTCTGACCGGTTTCTATCCCTTGCTGGCGATGGGCTGTGCTCCTTTGCAGGGGGAGATGCGCTCTTTTTTTTTGAATTTCCAGCTTTTCTGCCCTGTTGTTTCCCCATTTTTTTGGTTTTTTCTGTCTCTGGTCTTTGATGATGGTGACGTACTGATGGGGTTTTGGTATAGGTGTCCTTCCTGTTTGATAGTTTTCCTTCTGACAGTCAGCACCCTCAGTTGTAGGTCTGTTGGAGATTGCTTCAGGTCCACTCCAGACCCTGTTTGCCTGGGTATCAGCAGCAGAGGTTGCAGAAGATAAAATATTGCTGAACAGCGAGTGTAACTGTCTGATTCTTAATTTGGAAGCTTCCTCTCAGGGGTGTACTCCACCCTGTGAGGTGTGGGGTGTCAAACTGCCCCTAGTGGGGGATGTCTCCCAGTTAGGCTACTCAGTGGTCAGGGACCCACTTGAGCAGGCGGTGTGTCTGTTCTCAGATCTCAACCTCCATGTTGGGAGATCCAGTGCTCTCTTCAAAGCTGTCAGACAGAGTCGTTCGCGTCTGCTCAGGCCTCTGCTGCTTCCCCTGTTGTTTTTTTAGCTGTGCCCTGTCCCCAGAGGTGGAGTCTATAGAGACAGGCAGGTTTCCTTGAGCTGCTGTGAGCTCCACCCAGTTCGAGCTTCCCAGCGGCTTTGTTTACCTACTCAAGCCTCAGCAATGGCAGGCGCCCCTCCCCCAGCCTCCCTGCTGCCTTGCAGTTAGATCAGCCTGCTGTGTTAGCAATGAGGGAGTCTCCGTGGGCATGGGAACCTCCCTGCCAAGTGAGGGATATGTTTTTCTTGTGTTCCGTTTGCTTAAAGCGCAGTATTGGGGTGGGAGTTACCCAATTTTCCAGGTGTTGTGTGTCTCACTTCCCCTGGCTAGGAAAAGGGATTCCCTTCCCCCTTGCGCTTCCCAGGTGAGGCGATGCCTCGCCCTGCTTCAGCTCTCACTGGTCAGGAGGCAGCAGCTGACCAGCACCGATTGTCCAGCACTCCCTAGTGATATGACCCCAGTACCTCAGTTGAAAATGCAGAAATCACCGGTCTTCTGTGTCACTTGCGCTGGGAGTTGGAGACTGGAGCTGTTCCTATTTGGCCATCTTGCTCCCAAAATAAGACTTTTTATTCTACTCACCATTTGTTGAGACTTTATAACACTTGTAAACCCTTTAATCTTCACAGCTAAAATATAATCCAATAGTGGAAACCACATGTGATAATCAAAATAATTAAATATTTATCAAATAAAGCCCAAGAGACATTGTTGGCAGCATTGAGCACATTTTGAGAAAAAAAATATTTAATTTGGGAGAATAGCACGACAAGATAGAGACAATTATTCTCACTAGTCTATGATGGCAGAGGAAGTATTTAAATAAGCAAATTATAAATTTATTAAAACATCACGGCAGTTAAAATTATTGCCAAGAGAATCTGTACTTAGCTGGAGATGGTGGAGTTAACTGTTCCTAGATAAAATTTGCTCTAAAAATGGTGACTAAATTTTTGGAATACCTCAAAGCTAAATTTTCTCTCTGAGGCTTGGCCATTTTTTTTTCTATAATTATTGTAATATTAATTTTAAATATCTGTGTTTAAACGTCAGTCAGATACTTTCAAAATAAGTATCATAATCATTAAAAAGCAAAATTGGATGTTAAAACCTTTATCTCCTTTACTTCATTTCTGTATTCTGTTTTGACGAAACATTTCATATTTTGCCCAGCTCCATTTTGTCTTCAGTAGATAGATTACTGTAACTGTCTTTACATAATCATGACAACGATATGTATCCAAACCTCAGCATTTCTAAAGCTACGTCCATCTTTAAAGGATAGGTAGATAAAATATATTTTAAATTTGTAAATCATGAAAATGGAAAATTATGTAAAGTAAAATATATAAATTAATTGCCTTTCATTTTGATAATAACAAAGAAAGGATTCACCTTCTTTTTAATATTAGGAAAGACATGAAACCTTTGAACAAAAAAAGGGTGCCAAAGCAATGTCCTCATCTTGATTCCATCTTTATCCTTTCTAGTATGTATTCCTGTCACTCTTTCTCCAGTGATTTATATTTACATTATTCCAGTCCATTAGAAATATCCACATTTGATTTTATACAGACTTCATGATTTTTTTTTTTTTTTTTTTTTTTTTTTTGCCACTGAGCATGATGGAGAATTTTCCTTTTAATGGAGTATGCCTTACTAATGTAAACATTTTCACTTTCATTTAAGTGTAATGTTTCACTGCGCATAATATCAAAGGGGTCACAGACTAACTACATTTCTTTAATAAAATACTCTCTGAGTTGCTTTACTTTAAATAAACCTAAGTTGTACAGTATGATCCATTAAAGTTAACTTCTGTGTAAGATACCACATCTAGCTGCTTTATGTGAACAGTTTGCAACATAAAATATGTATTTATATTATATGATTGCATATACTACTACTGTAATTTTACAACACAAATACCTGTACTGATGTTCAAAGTTGCATATTTTTAATTTATATCTCATCTTTAGTTGATGTCTCAACCTTGGATTCTGAAGTGAAAAAAATCACCTTTATTCTATAAAAGGTTGAATGGCACAATTGAGATTTGTAGTTTTAGTAAATACTGATAGAGGTACAAAATAATAGAAATAATTTAAAAGTAGAGAGGTTATGTGAAGCTTAAGAATCCGGACACAATAGGCAGTATTAGTTTTATAGTATGTTTTTTCCTTCTATGTGTTTAGCTCTATAATCCTGGTAATTGACAAATAAAATATTTTATATCATATGATTTTTCTATCCAGGTATTTAATGTGTTTTTCAGATTGTAAAACACTTTTCCTCCATTGGAATAAATTGTTTTCTAACTCACGCACCAATAGTTCCACTTTGAAGGCTTCTCACTTTTGAAGAAATATGTGGAAGAAAATGATCTGGATGATTAAGTAGAAAGAGGTTGATGAATACCCTAGTGAAAATAACACCTGTAGCTGTGTAAATTCACATGGCATTTACAGGAAAATAATTGAAAATAATTGCAAAATCAAGAAATTGATCTTCATGCAGTACATTCTATGGCCCAAATAACCTAGTAAGCCATTCTGCTTGTCAAGACTATTTTATGAATTCTTATGGATAACTTACATATGTTATGGGGATATGTGGTAAGTGTCTTCTGTCCTCAACAAAACTACTGAGGCCCATAAGAAGGATATTAAGCTAATAATAAAATATTTTTAAAATTATTTTAACGTGACCTCAGAGGAATACTTCTGAGATTTTTTTTTTTTAATTTCAACTTTTATTTTAGATTCAGAAAGTACTTGTGTACGATTGCTACAAGGGTATATTTGACCCAGGTGGTGAGCATAGTACCCAATAGGTAGTTTTTAAACATATGCTTCCCTCCCTTCCTCCCTCCTCTAGCAGGCTGCAACATTTCCCCCTTCCACCCCATATTTATGTGTATACTTTCTCAATGTTTAGCTCCCACTTATAATTAAAAAAAGAAAAAAACATGCAATATTTGTTTTCCTGTTCCTGTGTTAATTTGCTTAGGATAATGTCCTACAACTCCATCCATGCTGCTTCAAAGGACATGATCTCATTCATTTTGGGGCATGTGTACTATTCCATAGTGTATACGTACTATATTTTGTTTATCCAGTCCACTGTTGATGGGCACCTAGGTTGATTCCACATCTTTGCTATTGTGAATAGCACTGCAATGATCATATGAGTGCATATATCTTGTTGGTATAATGATCTATATTCCTTTGGGTATATACCCAGTGTATTACTTCATTCTCACATCGCTATAAAGAACTACCTGAGTCTGGATAATTTATAAAGGAAAGAGGTTTAATTGTATTACAGTTTCACAGGCTGTACAGGAAGCATGGCTGGGAAGGCCTCAAGAAACTTACAATTATGGCAGAGGGTGAAGGGGAAGCAGGCCCATCTTACATGGCTGGAGAAGGAGCAAAAGAGTGAATGGGAAGGTGTCACAAACTTTTAAACAACCAGGTCTTGTGAGAACTCACTCACTGTCACTAGAACAGCAAGGGGGAAATCCACCCCCATGATTCAATCACCTCCCACCAGGCTCCTCCTCCAACATTTGGGTTCACAATTTGACATGAGATTTTGTTGGAGACACAATCCAAACCCTATCACCCAGTAACAGAATTCCTGGGTTTAATGGTAGCTCTGTTTGAGTATCTTTGAGAAATATCAAACTACTTTCCACAGTGGCTAAATTAATTTACATTCCGATAGGCAGTGCATAAGCATTCCCTTTTCTCTGCAGCTTCCCCAGCAACTATTGTTTTTTGACTTTTTATTAATAGCCATTCTGACTGGTGTGAGGTAGTATTTCACTGGTTTTGATTTGCATTTCTCTAAGGGTTAGTGACAATAAGCGTTTTTCATATATTGGTTGTCCACATGTGTGTCTTCTTTTGAAAAGTGTTCATGTCTTCTGCTCATTGTTTAATGGGGTGATTTGATTTTTCTTTTTTGAATTCTTGAAATTTCTTGTAGATCCCACATATTAGGCTTTTATCAGGTGTGTAGTAGTTTTTGAAAATTTTCTCCCATTCTGTATCTTGTCCGTTTACTCTGTTGATTGTTTCTTTTGCTGTGCAGAAGCTCTTTTGTTTAATTAGGTCTTGCTTCATTCTTTATTTTTATTGAAATTGCTTTTGGGAGCTTGGCCATAAATTCTTTGCCAACACCTATATTGAGAAAGGTATTTTCTAGGTTTTCTTCTAGGATTTTTATAGTTTGATGTCTTACATTTAAATTTTTAATTCAATTTGAGTTTGATTTTGTACATGATGAAAGGCAGGCATCTAGTTTCATTCTTCCACATATGGCTAGCCAGTTATCCCAGCAACATTTATTGATGAGGGAGTTTTTTCCCCATTGCTTGTTTTTGTTGGTCTTGCTGAAGATCAGATGGTTGTAGATGTGCAGCTTTATTCCTGAGATTTTTTGTTGTTGTTGTTGTTCCATTGATCTCTGTGTCTGATTTCGTATCAGTATCACTTTGTAGCATAGTTTCAAGCCAGGCTATGTGATGCCTCTGGCTTTCTTCTTTTTGTTTATTGTTTGGGCTCTTCTTTTGGTTCCATATGAATTTTCAAATAGTTTTTTCTAATTCTGTGAAAATTGTCATTGGTAATTTGATAGGAATTGAATATAATGTGTAGATTACTTTTGAACATATTGCCGTTTTAATGATATTGATTATTCCGAACCATGAGCAGTGGAATACTTTTCCATTTATTTGTGTCGTCTCTGATTTCGTTCAGTAGCGTTTTATAGTTCTCCTTGTAGAAATTATTTGCCTCCTTGGCTAGCTGTACTTTTATATATTTCATTTATTCTGTGGCTATTGTAAATGGGATTGTGTTGTTAATTTGACTCTCAGCCTGGACATTATTGGTTTACAAAAATGCTACTGATTTATATGACATTGATATGTATCTCGATGTCTTGCTAAAACCATTTATCAGTTCTAGTAGCCTTTTGGCAGAGTCTTTACGGTTTTCTAAGTATAGAATTATATCCTCAGTGAAGACAGAGAGTTTGACTTTCTTTCTAATTTGAACGCCTGTTATTTATTTTTCTAGCCTGATTGCCCTGGTTAGGACTTCCAGTAACTACGTTGAATGGGAGTGGTGAGAGTGAAAATCCTTCCCTTGTTTCAGTTTTCCAGGGGAGTGTTTCCAGCTTTTGTCCCTCCAGTATAATGTTGGCTATAGGATTGCTCTTATGATTTTGAGGTATGTTCCTTTGTTTCCTAGTCTGTTGAAATTTTTAATTATGAAGGGATGTTGGATTTTATCCAAAGATTTTTCTGCGTCTACTGAGATGATCATATGGTTTTTTATTTTAATTTTGTTTATGTGGTGAATCACATTTTTGACTTGCATATACTGAAACAACCTTGGATCTCAGGAATAAAACCTTCTTGATCATGGGAAATTAGCTTTTTAATGTGGTTCTGGATGCAATTTACTAGTATTTTGTTGTGTATTTTTGCATCCATGTACACCAGAGATATTGGTCTAAAGTTTTCTTTGTTCATTGCATCTCTGCTAGATTTTGGTATTAAGCTGATGCTGGCTTCATGGGAGTTTGGGAGGAGTTCCTCCTCATCCATTTCTTGGAATAGTTTTGGTAGGATTTGGACCAGTTTTTCTTTGTATGCCTGTTAGTATTTTGCTGTGAATCTGTCTGTTCCAGGGCTTCTTTAGGTTGGTAGGTTTTTATTATTGCTAATTCAACTTCAGAGCTCAATATTTGTCTATTCAGTGTTTCAGTCTCTTCCTGATTCAATCTGGAGAGACCGTGTTTCAGGAATTTATCTCTTTCTCATAGATTTTCTAATTACTATGCACAAGTTTGTTAATAGTTCTCTAGAAGGATCTTTTGTATATCTGTGGGATTAGTTGTCCTGTCATTTTGGTCATTTCTGGTTGTACTTTTTGCGTCTTCTCTCTCTTTTTCTTTCTTAATCTAACTAGACATAAATCATCAATCTTATTCATGTTTGAAAGAACCCACTCTTGGTTCCATTGGTCTTTTATAGGGATTTTTGCATCTCAGTAGCATTCAGTTCTCTAATTTTAGTTCTTTCTTTTCCTCTGCTAGCTTTGAGGTTGATTTGTTCTTTTATTTTTGTTTCTTTAAGTGCAAAGGTAGCTTGTTAATTTGAGATCTTTCTATCTTCTTGATGAAGGTGTTTATAGCTATAAACTTCCAAATTAACACTGCTTTTGCTGTATCCTCATATTTAGGTAACTTATGATCACATGTTCATTATTGTCAAATATATATTTTTTTATTTCTACATTAATTTGATGTTCACCAAGGAGTTACTCAGGAACAAGTTGTTTAATTTCCATGTAGGTTTGTAGTTTTGGTATATCTTCTTGACATTGATCTCTATTTTAATTGCATTGTGGTCTGAGGGTATGCTTGGTATGATTTCAATCTTTTTGAACTTATTGATTTTTAAAATCTTTATGACTGAGCAGGTGGTCAATTTTAGAATAAATTCCATATGCAGTTGAGAGGACTGTATATTTTTTTGTTGTTTGATAGAGTGTTCTATAGATGTCTATTAGGTCCAATTGGTCGAGTGTTGAGTTTAAATCTAGAGTTTCTTTTGCCTTAATGATCTGTCTAATGCTATCAGTGGGGTGTTGAACTCTCCCACTATTATTGTGGTTCTTTAATTCCTTTTGTAGGCCAAGAACTTGTTTTGTAAATCTGGATGCTCCAATGTTGGATGTTTATATATTCAGGGTAGTTAGGGTTTCTTGTTCGATTGTACCCTTTATTATTATGTAATACTCTGCTTTATCTGTATTAATTTTTATTGGTTTAAAGCCTATTTTATCTTATATAATAACAACTTCTGCTCCTTTTGTTTTCTATTTGCATGGTAGATCTTTTTCCATCCTTTTACTTTTAGCTTGTGGGTATCATTACAAGTGAGATGGGTCTCTTGAAAGTAACAGATGGTTAGGTCTTTCCTTTTTTTCTAGCCTGCCACTCTATGTCTTTCAAGCAGGGCATTCAGACCATTTACATTTAAGGTTAGTATTGATATGTGTGATTTTAATCCTGTCATCATGTTGTTAGCTGGCTGTTATGTAGACTTGATTACACAGTTACTTTATAGTGCCTGTGAGCTATGTGCTTAAGAGTGCTTTTGTGGTAGCAGGTGTCATTATTTTTGTTCCCTGTTTAGCACTCTCTTAAGAACCTCTTGTAAGGCTGGTCTAGTTGAAACATATTCCCTCAGCATTTGCTTGTGTGAAAAGAGCTTTATTTCTCTCTTACTTATGAAAATTAGTTTGGCAGGATATGAAACTCTTAGTTGGAATTTATTTTCTTTAAGGACACTGAAAATTGACCTTTAACGTCTTCTGGGTTGTAGGTTTCTGCTGAAAGATTTGCTCCTATCCTGGTGGCACTCCCTTTTTATGTGACCTGGCCCTTTCTCTAGCTGCCTTTAAGATTTTTGTTTGTTTGCATTCTCTTTCATGAATCTGATGATTATGTGCTTTGTGGATGGTCATCCTACATAGTGTCTAGCTAGAGTTCTCCCTATTAGCTGGATTTGCATGTCAGACTCTATGAAGATTAGCAAAATATTCACGAACTATGTCCTCAAACATTTTCCAAGTTGGCGATTTTCTTTCCTTCCATCTGAAATGCTGATGGGTCATAGATTTGGTCTCTTTATGTAATCCCATACATTGCAGGATTTGTTTATTTATTTATTTTTATTTCATTGCAACTATTGTTTTAGATTTAACTGGTCCATGAGCAGGTTTGTTACATGGGTAAATTGCATGTCATGGGGTTTTGGTGTACAGAAAATATTGTCACCTAGGTAATCAGCATAGTACCCCGTAGGTAGTTTCTCAAACCTCCCCCTTTTTCCACCATCAACCATCAAGTAGGCCCCCAGTGTCTATTGTTCCCTTTGAGTCCATGTAAATTCAATGTTTAGCTCCCACTAATAAGTGAGAACATGCAGTATTTGGTTTTCTGTTTTCGTGTTAATTTGCTTAGATGAATGGCTTCCAGCTCCATTGTTGCTGCAAATGACACAATTTCATTCTTTTTAATGAATCCATAGTATTCCATTGTGTATATGTACCACATTTTCTTTATCCAGTCCACTGTTGATAAACATCTACATTGATTCCATGTCTTCGCTATTATAAATAGTGCTGTGAGGAACATATATGTGCATGTGTCTTTATGGTAGAATGATTTATATTTCTTTGGGTATGTAGCTAGCAGTGGAATTGCTGGGTCTAAGGGTAGTTCAGTTTTAAGTTATCTGAGAAATCTATTTTTCACAGTGGCTGAAGTAATTTACATTCCCACCAGCAGTGTATAAATATTTCTTTTAATCTGTAACCTCACTATCATCTGTTATTTTTTGACATTTTAATAATAGCTATACTGACTGGTGTGAGGCAATATATTTTTATGGTTTTGTGATTAGTGATGTTGCATATTATTTTATAGGCTTATTGGCTACGTGAATGTCTTCTTTTGAGAAGTCTCTTTTCGTGTCCTTGGCCCATTAGTGATTTTTCTTTGCTTTTTGTTCTTTCTTTTTTTTTCCTTGTTGATTTCCTTAAGTTACTTACAGATTCTGGATATTAGATGTTTTTCAGATACATAACTTGCAAATATATTCTCAAATTCTGTAGGTTGTCTTTTTACCCTGTTTATAGTTTCTTTTGCTTTGCAGAAGCTCTTTAATTATGTCTTCTCAATTTTTGTTTTTGTTGCAATTGCTTTTGTAGTCTTTGTCATGAGGTCTTTGCCAGGGCTGATATCCAGAGTGATCTTTCTTAGCTTTTCCTCTAGGGTTTTTATAGTTTTATGTTTTACATTTAATGTTTTAATCCATCTTGAGTTGATTTTGCATATGATGAAATGTAAGGGTCCAGTTTCAATCTTCTGTATATGGCTAGCCAGTTATCACGCCACCATTTATTGAATAGGGATTCATTTTCCCATTGCTTGTTATTGTCAACTTTGTTAAAGATCAGATGGTTATAGGTGTGGGGCTTAATTTCTGAGTTCTCTCACTTGTTCCATAATTCTACGTGTCTGTTTTATATCAGTAGCTAGTTGTTTTAGTTACTATATTCTTGTAGCACAGTTTGAAGCTGGGTAGTGTGATACCTCCAGATTTGTTCTATTTGCTTAGGATTGCTTTGGCTATTTGGGCTCTTTTTGGGTTTCAAATAAATTTTAGAATTTTTTTTCTAATTCTGTGAATAACGTTATTGGTAGTTTGATAGGACAAGAATTGAATCTGTAAATTGCTTTTGGCTATATGATCACTTTTGCAACAATGATTTTTCCTATCCATTAGCTTGAAATATTTTTCCAGTTGTGTGTGTCATTTCTGATTTCTTGCAGCAGTGTTGCTTTGTCATTTTTGTTTAAGAGATCTTTCACATCTCAATTTAACTGTATTTCTAGGTATTTTATTCTTTTTGTGTCTATTATGAATGGGATTGCATTCCTGATTTGGGTCTGAACTTGGACATCATTGGTGTATAGAAATGCTACTGACTTCGTTTTGTTTTGAGATTGAGTTTCGCTCTTGTTGCCCAGGCTGGAGTGCAATGGGGTGATCTCAGCTTACCACAACTTCTGCCTCCCAGGTTCAAGTGATTCTCCTGCCTCAGGTACCCGAGTAGCTGGGATTACAGGCATGCACCACCACACCCGGCTAATTTTGTATTTTTAGTAGAGATGAGGTTTCTCCATGTTGGTCAGGCTGGTCTCAAACTCCCAACCTCAGGTGATCCACCTGCCTTGGCCTCCCAAAGTCCTGGGATTACAGGTGTGAGCGACTGTAACCGGCCCGACTTTTTACATGTATTTTGTACATTGAAACTTTGCTGGAGTTCTTTATCAGATCTAGGAGCCTTTGGGCAAAGACTATGGAGTTTTCTAGATATGGAATTATATGCCATGAGAGACAGTTCAACTTTTTCTCTTTCTATTTGGATGCTTTTGCTTTCTTTCTCTTGCCTGATTGCTCTGGCTAGGGCCATCAGTACTATGTTTAAGAGGAATGCTGAGAGTGGGCACTTTTGTCTTGTTTCACTTCTCCAAGGGAATGCTGACAGATTTCATCCATTCAGTATGATGTTGGCTGTGGGTTTTTTATAGATGGCTCCTATTGTTTGAGGTATGTACCTTCAATGCCTAGGATTTTCCATTTTTAGTATGAATGGATGTTGAATTTTATGGAAAGCCTTTTCTGTATCTATTGAGATTATCATATTGCTTTTTCTTTTTTTTTAGTTCTGTTTCTGTGACGAATCACATTTAATGATTTGGGTATGTCCAACCAACCTTACACTCCAGAGATAAAGCCTAGTGGATCATGGTGGATTAGCTTTTTGTTGTGCTGATAGATTCAGTTTGCTTGTATTTTCTTGATGACTTTTGTATATATTTTTATCAAGGATATTGACCTGAATTTTTCTTTCATTATTACCAGTTTTTTGGTATCAGAACGATGCTGGCCTGATAGAATGAGTCAGGGAAGATTCCCTCCTTCTCAATTTTGTGGAATAGTTTCAACAGGATTGATACCAGGTCTTTATTTGTCTGGTAGGGTTTGGCTGTGAATCTGTCTGGTCCATCTCCTTTTCTCGTTGGTAGGATTTTTTTAAATTACAGATTCAATTTCAAAACTAATTAGTGGTGTGTTCATGGTTTCAATATCTTCCTGCTTCATGATTGGGAGATTGTGTGCTCACAGAAATTTATACGTTTCTGCTAGGTTTACTAATTAGAGTGCATAGAGGTGTTCCTAATTGTCTCTGAGTGTATTTTGTATTTCTGTGGGGTCAGTAGTAAAGTCCCCTATTTCATTTCTGATTGTGTTTATTTGGATATTCTCTTTTTTTTTCTTTATTTGTGTAGCTAGAATTCTATCAATCTTATTTTTTTCTATAAAACCACAATTTTTGGTTTTGTTGATCTTTTGTGTGCTTTTCCACATCTCAATTTTGTTCAGTTTAGCTCTGATTTTAGTTTTTTCATTTCTCCTGCTTGCTTTGAGGTTAGTTTGCTCTTGTTTTTCCAATTCCTTTAGGTGTGATGTTAGATTGTTAATTTGACGCATTTGTAAATTTTGTATGTGGGCATTTAGTGCTTTAAACATTATTTTTAACAGTGTTTTAACTGTGTCCCATATATTCTTAATGTTTTATGTTTTTTATTATCTTTTTTACAGAATTTTTAGATTTCTGCCTTAATTTTATTGTTTACCCAAAAGTCATTTAAGAACAGTTTGTTTGATTTCAATTTAATCATATGATTTTGAGAAATCTTAGTATTTATTTATTTATTTATTTATTTATTTATTCATTTTTATTAAGCTGAGAGTGTGGATTGTATGATTTTAGTCTGAGAGCATGGTATGTATGATTTCATTTTTTTTTTAATTTGTGGAAAATTGCTTTGTGAAAAGAATGATATCATGTCCTTTGCAGGGACATGGATGGAACTGGTGGCTATTATTCTTAGTAAACGAACACTGGAACAGATCACAAAATACTGCAAGTTCTCACTTCTAAGTGGGAGCTAAATATTGAAAACACATGGACGCAGAGGGGAACAACACACACTGCTGCCTTTTGGAGGGAGGAGGTTGGGAGGAGAAAGGTAATTAAAAAAAAAAAAAAACTAACGCTTACTAGGCTTAATATCTGGGTTATAAAGTATTCTATACAACAAACCCCCATGACACAAGTTTACCTATGTAACAAACCTATGTAACAAACCAATTGCTCTGGCTAGGGCCATCAGTACTATGTTTAAGAAGAATGGTGAGAGTGGGCACTTTTGTCTTGTTTCACTTCTCCAAGAGAATGCTTACAGCTTTCATCCATTCAGTATGATGTTGGCTGTGGGTCTGAAGTAAAAGTTTAAAAAAAAACTGCTTGATGGCCGAGTTTGAGTTTGATTTTAGAGTATATGCTATATTCAGATGAGAATAATGTATATTCTGTTGTTTTGGGCTGGAGATTTCTGTAGATGTCTGTTTGGTCCATTTGGTTAAATGTCGACCTTAAGTCCCACATATTTCTGTTAGCTTTCTGTATCAATCATCTGTCTGATGTTGTCAGTGGGGTGTTAGGGTGTCTCACTGTTATTACGTGACTAAGTCTCTTCATAGGTCTCAAAAAACTTGTTTTATGAATCTGGGTGCTCTTATGTTGGGTCCATATATATTTAGAATATTTAAGTTTCCTTGTTGCATTGAACCGTTTATCATTAAGTAATGCATTTCCTTACCTTTTTTGATTCTTGTGGTTTAATGTTTGTTTTCTCTCAAATTAGAATAGCAACCTATGCACTTTTATGTTTTCAGTTTGCTTGATAAATCTTTTGGCATCCTTTTACTTTGAGTCTATGGTTGTTCTTTCATGTGAGATGGGTATCTTGAAGACAGTGTACAGTTGGGTCTTGCTTCTTTACTCAATTTTCCACTCTGTGCCTTTTCAGAGAGGTGGTTAGCCTGTTTTTATTCAAGGGTAATATTAATATTTGCAGATTTGATTCTGTCCTCATGTTGTTAGCTGATTGTTATGTGGTCTTGCTTGTGTATTTGCTTTATAGTGTCAATTGTCTATGTACTTGAGTGTGTTTTAGGGGGTGGACAGTAACGGTCTTTTTTTCTTCATAATTAGCAAACCCTTAAGGAACTCTTGTAAGATAGGTCTGTCAATATCAAATTCCTTCAGCATTTGCTTGTGTGAAAAAACTTTATTTCTTTTTGGCTTATAAAGCTTAGTTTCACTGGATATGAAATTCTTGGTTGGAATGTCTTTGCTTTAGGGATGCTGAATATAGGCCCTCAATCTTTTCTGGCTTGTGGGATTGAGGTCTGTTGTTATCCTGATGCGGCTCCCTTTGTAGGTGACCTGCCCCTTCTCTCTAGCTGCCTTTAATATTTTCTCTTTCACTTTGACATTGGAGAATCTGATGACTATGGGTCTTTGTGTATTTTGGGTGCTTTTCCTGTTTAGTATCTCCCAGGGTTTCTCTAAATTTTCTGAATTTGAGTGCCATCTTCTCTAGTGACATTGTAAAAATTTTTATGGACAATATGCTCAAATATTTGTTCCAAGTTGCTTTCAATCTCTCTCTCTGCTCTGCTTTCTCTCTCGGATCCCTATGAGTGAGATTTGGTCTCTACATAATGCAATATTTCTCAGACATTTTGTTCCATTTTTTTTCAAATTATATTTTCTCCATTTTTGTCTGACTGAGTTAATGCAAAAAACTGGCATTTGAACACAGATTATTTCCTCAGTTGGTCTATTTTGTTGCTAGTGCTATAAATTGTGTTATGAAATTACTGTAATGTTTTTCAGTTTCATGAGCTCAAATCTGGTTATTTCCTAAAAGAACTATTTTGTTTTTCATCTCTTGAATCATTTTATTGGATTCCTTATATTTCTTTGGAATGGGTCGCAACTTACTCCTGGATATCAATTATCTTTGCTGTCATCCAGGTTCTGAATTCTATGTCTGCAATATCTGCCATATCATTCTGGTTGAGAAGCATTGCTGTGGATCTAGTGCAGTTGTTTGGAGGTAAGGGTACACATTGGTTTTTAGTTGCCAGAATTCTTGCCCTGGTTGTTTCTCATCTGTGTGGGCTGATGTCCTTTTAACTGAGATGTAATTTGATTATACTCAGTTGGATTCATTTCTGGATGTTTCAGAGGGCTGAGGCTTTGTATAGGCTCTTTATTTGTGGCTGAATTCTTCCCCTTGGTCTGACAGGGATGGTGTCTTAACATGGTATTTTCATTATTGAAGTTTGAGCTGCTACTTAGTAGCTGGCACTTCAGTGTAATTTCTGGTAGATAGGCTCTTACTCAGCCATGTGACTCCTTGTTACTTCATGTTTGCATCCCAGCACCCTCTCAGTGCCCTGACCATGTAGGCTCCTCTCTCTCTCGAGTGCTGGCCACACATCTTGACTTGGTACTCCCAGGCTGCACATTTCAGCCCTGGGTCAGGCTCAGGCTTTTTATTCACTTCTCATCTTAAGGGCTGCACGGTTGGGGACGTTGGCAGTGGCAATGACAGAGACCCTTTCACTTGTCTCTTGTCTCTCTCAGATGAGAATGTATATTTTGCTTTTGTTGGGTAGGGTGTTCTTTAGATGAACTTTGAATCCATTTTGTCAAGTATCAAGTTCAGGTCTAGAATATCTTTCTTAATATTCTTCCTCAATGGTTTTCCAATATTGTCAGTGGGTTGTTGAAATCTCCCACTATTATTGTGTGGTTATCTAAGTCTCTTCAAATCTCTAAGAGTCTGTTTTATGACTCTGGGTACTCCAGTGTTGGGTGCACAACGCCAGAGAAATGCAAAACTGCTGCCAATTAGAATAATCAGCTTGGGGTGAGGTGTCTGCATTGTTGGCCCAAGATGGGGAACTCTGCCTGGTGAAAATAATGTGGGGTGGTGGACGCATGGGGAAGACAGTCTGGTCTCTTCTCTATAGGATGGCTGTGGCATATGGATTTTGAGTAAGGAACTCAGACTCTTTGTCCCTTCCCCAACCTGGAGGCAGAAAGGGTGGATACTGCTGCAGTGTCAGTGACAGAGGGGCTCTCAGTTATCTCTGGGAACTCCACCCCAGGGAGACATGAAGCCACTACTAATGCAAATGTTCAGCTGAAGGATCTGAGCATCTGCACTGCTGACCCAAGCCAGGGGCCCTGCCTAATGAAGAGCACGGATTCAGAGGCTCAGAGAGAAGAGAGACTGGCCTCCAGTGTGGGAGCTGTGGCATGCTGTCAGTGCAAACAAAGCCATCAGGCTCATTGTTCCTTCCCCAGACCGAGGACAGCAAGGGCAGTACCACTGCAGTGGCGATGGCAGAGTCTATAGATTGTCTCTGGGATTTCCTCCCATAGAAATGCAGAGGTGCCACTAACTGAAGTGTTAAGCTCGATGCAGGGCTGCTATGTTGTGGGCCCATGTCAGAAGGTCATGCCCATTGAGGAGCAGATGGGGGCAGGAACCTGCAAGGAAAATAGTTTGGCTACCTTTTCATAATGCAGCTGTGGTGTGCTAGAGGCCCATGATAGTTCTTGGGTTCTTCACTCTCTTCCCAGCTTGAAGGCAGTAAAGGTGGGACTGTGGCAGTGGCAAAAATGGCAGACCAGTTGGTTATTTCTGGGAGTTTGGTCCCAGAGAAATGCAGAGCTGCTACTGACTCAAGTATTCTGATGAGGGTGTGGTGGCCATGCTGGGGTTTCAGGACAGTGGGCTTTGCCTGGAAATATGTAGCAGAGACAAGGCCTATAGTCTGTCTTCTTCTTAGTACTGTGGATGCAGCTCCTATCCTTGGACCATGCAAGAAGCCTGGCCTCCCTTGTCAGAGAAGCTATGGTAGCAGATGCCAGAATAAGAGTCTAAGGCCCCTGGTACTTTATGTGGGCCTGAGTGGTGACCTTTCCCAGACTCCACACAGTTTTCCACGTTAGTCTGGATGTCCCAGGGAAAGGGGGTCGGGTAGATCTCCTGTTCCCACCAGGGAAAGGGGGTCGGGGAGATCTCCTGTTCCCAGCATTGCAAAGGTCTATGATAGAAGTGTGAGTCTCTTGGTTCTCTTGCTCACTCAGCATTTCCCTGTGGTCAGGAACCTCCCTGGGCTTCATGCCATTCCTGGATAGGCAACTATCCGGTCTTCATCTTCTCTGATCTCTGTGAGTCATGATACTGCCTGATCCCAATGAGTCCTCCTGGATGATCCTATTGAAAAGCTAGTGTTTACTGGCCACCCTATTTCCTCTGCATGAGAACAGTGCACACTAGCTGCTTCTAGTCAACCCACTTGACCTTAACTCATTTGTTCATTAATTTTTTTTCTTCATTTTTGTCTGACTGAGTTGATTCAATGAACTGGCCTTTAAGCTCTGAGATTCTTTCCTCAGCCTGGTCTATTCCACTGTTAGTACTTCTGATTATATTATAAAATTCTTGTAGTGACTTTTTTAGATCTAAAATTTCAGTTTAGCTCTTTCTCAGAATGACTATTTTATCTTTCAGATCTTGGATCATTTTACTTGATATTTTGGATTCCTTGAATTGGGTTGCAAATTTTTCTTGAATCTCAGTGAGCTTCCTTGGTTTCCATATTCTGAATTCTCTGTCATTTCAGTCATTTTAGACTGGTTAAGAACCATTGCTGGGAAGCCAGTGGCTCGTTTGGTGGTAAATGGACACTCTGCGTTTTGAGGTAAGTGGAAGCTCTGGCTTGTTGGATTGCCAGTGTTCTTGCACTGATTCTTAATTGGAAAGACTGATGTTCCTTTAATGGTGGCACAAATTGATTATAGTCAGTTGGCTTCATTTCTGGATGCTTTCAGGGAGCAAGGGCACTGTACAGAATATGTGTGGGTGAATACTTGCACTTGTTTTTCACAGGTGTATATTTTAGCAGGATAAATTTCTGGTGCTACAGTTTGGTCTGTGACCCGGTAGATGGCACTTAAGAGTAATGGCTAGTATCTAGGTTAATACCCAACCATGGGGCTGTTTTGTACTTGCTAGTGTTCACAGGCATGCTCTGCTATGAGGGTTGGGAGAGAAAGACAATCCCTCACCAGGTCTGCTCCTGTGCCTTAGGGGAACCCCCTTCAATCACTAGTGGTCTACCCACATTTCTTTCATTAGGTGTTCAAGTCCGCATGTATCCCTTGGGCAGAGGCTGTGGCTGGGAAATATGCCACAATTTTTGTGGACTGGACTGGCCCTGTGGAAGGAAGTATGCCCTGCTCCCACCCAGTTCAGAAGCCAGTGTGTCTCATCAGTGCTATAAGGGTGAGGTTCCTCCCATGCCCAAGTGCTGGCTACAGATTTCTGCTCCATACTTCTGAGTTTTTTGCTGCAGCCCTGGAGTAATGGATGTCTCATAGCTTGGGTTGAGTTCAGGCTGCTATGGTGTAATCTGATCTACTCCTGGCTCACCAAGAAAGTACTCAGGTATAGCAGTGCACTCAGTCTGTGCTGCTGAAGCTGAGCTGTGCACTCATTCCTGCAAGACAGCGAGGCATAGAACCTAGGAGGGACCAGTGAGCAGCAGGGCTTCCAGAACAGATGTGCCACAGTCCCACAGGGAAGCTGGCTCCACCCTTGCTGGCTCAAGGGTCAGCTGGGCACTGTGCCTCTTGGAGGTAGATAGGAAGCCCTGGGTATGTATGTCTATGGCTGCTCTCCACTGAAGCTTATCAGTGCACAAAAGCTCCCAGGCTCCATGCTATCTGAAGTCCTGTCTCTGTCAGATCATGTGCCCATGGGGGACACAGGGTGCATTGTGACTAGGATCTCAGAGGTCCATGGTGAAATCCAGCTTTCCCTCAGTTCTCTCACTCACCATTTTCCCAAGATTTACTCAGGGCCAGGAACTAGCCCTGCCATTTGGGTATCCTGCACAAGGTTCTCAGCTTCCTCTTCCTTCAGCCTGGGCTTCACCATTGCCTTTTTGTTCATTCTCAGTGTTTTTTTCTCTGAAGTTCTGCTCAAAGTATGGTGATTTACTTCATAATGTGGGCTCTCTCAGTGGGAGCAGTGCTTTCTGACTGTATTTTGTCAGGCATCTTATCTCCTCAAGTCTGATATTTTAAAAAACAAACATTTGCTAGGAGATGGAGCAAGATGGCTGAATAGAAGCCTCTGACAATCGTCCTCCCCGCAGGAACACCAAATTTAACAACTATCCACACAAAAAAAACACCTATATATGAACCCAAAATAAGGCGAGTGATCACAGTACCTGATTTTAACTTCATGTTACTAAAAGAGGCACTGAAGAGAGTAGGAAAGACAGTCTTAAACTGCTAATGCAACCCTTGGCCCCATCCCCTGGCAGCAGCCATATGGTGCTGAGAGAGAATCTCTGTGCTTAGGGGAAAGAAAATGAAGTGATTGTGGGACTTCACATTGGAATTTGGTGCTGCCCTGACACAGAGAAAAGCAACACAGGGCAAAATTTAGACAGCACCCATAGATAGTGCATTTAGATCAGCCTTAATCAAAAAGGAATTTCATAGTTCCACGTTGGAACCTGAGTTCTGGCAAGGTTCGCTACTGCAGGCTAATGTGCTCTGGTGTTCTAAACACACTTGAAAGGCAGTCTAGACCACAAAGACTACAGTTCCCATTCAAGTTCTAGTGTTGTGTTGAGCTCAAAGTCAGTGTACTTGAGATGCATGTGATCTAGTGGCACCAGCCAGGGAGACCAAGGGAGTGCTTGTGCCACCCTTCTCCCAACCCTAGGCACCACAGCTTATAGCGCCTTCCTTCTACTTGAGGAGAGGGGAGACTAAAGAGGACTTTATCTTGCTACTTGAATACCAGCTCAGCCACAGTAGGATAGGGCAACAGGCAGAGCCCTGAGGCCCTCCTTTTAGTCCCTAGCTTCTGAATGTCCTTTCTAGACACATTGGGACAAAAGAAATCCATTGCCTGGAAGGAGAGACCCAGTCTTGGCATGATTAATCAGCTGCTGACTAAAGAGGACTTAGGTCCTCAACAATTAGCAATAGTATCCAGGTAGTACTCACCATAGGCCTTGGATGAGACTCAGAGATGTGCTGGCTTCAGGTATGACCCAGCATATTTCCAGTTGTGATGGCTACGAGGAGAGTCTCTTCCTGCTTGAGAAAAAAGAGTAAAGAATAAAGGGGACTTAGTCTTGCAGCATAGGTATCAGTTTGGCTACTGTGGTGTAGAGCGCCAAGTGGGCTCTTTGAGTTTCTGATTTCAAACCTTGGCTCTTTGATGCATTTCGGGATCTACCCTAGGCCAGAGGGGAGGAAGCCCACTGCCTTGAAGGGAGTCCCAGGTCTGGCAGTGTTAATCATAAGTAGACTAAAAAGCCCTTGGTTCTTGAATGAACAATGGTATTCAGGCAGTACTCACCACAGGCCTGGAGTGGTGGCCGCCATGGACAGAGACTCCTCTACTTGTGAAAAGTGATTGGAACAATGGGAAGGACTTTCTTTTGTGGCTTGAGTGCCAGCTTAGCTGCACCAAGGTAGATTCCTCAGGCTTTTGGCTCCATGCCCTGGCTCCTGCATGCCATCTCTGGACGCCCCTGGGACTAGGGAGAACTGGCTGCCCTGAAAGGAAGGATGCAAAGCTGGCTGGCTTTGCCACCTCCTCATTGTGGAACCCTAGAGCCTTGAGCAAACATACAAACCAGGCAGTGATTAGCATGGGTCTTGGGTGAGATGGAGTGGTGGACTGGTTTTTGCGTGACCTAGCACAGTCCCAGTAGTGGTGGCCACAGGGGTGCTTGTGTCACTTCTTCTCTAGCTCCAGGCAGCTTAGCACAGGGAGAGATTCTGTTTTACTGGAAGAAAGTAAGAGAAGAAAAAAGAGTCTCTCCTTGGTAATCCAGATAATCCTTGCACATCTTATCTAAGACTACCAAGGTAGTAGTGTCTTGTGTGTCTGCAAGAGCCACAGAGTTACTGCGCTTGTGATGTCCCTGAGTGCATATATGGATGAAGTTATCAAAAACTTAGGTCATCACACCCAGTTCCCTTCAAATACCTGGAAATCCTTCCCAGGAAGGACAAGCATAAATAAGCCCAGACTGCAATGAGTGAAACAAATACCTTCAATGCCTAGACACCAGCAATAATCCACAAGCATCAAGGCTATCCAAGAAAATATGACCTCACCAAATGAACTAAATAAGGTACCAGGGAGAAATCCTGGAGAGATAAAGTTATGTGACTTTTCATGTTAATGCGTACAAAAATAGAATGAATAGTATCTAGTATTTGATAAGACAACAGGGTGACTACAGCTAAAAATAATTTGTTGTACATTTAAAAATAACTCAATAGTATAATTGGATTGTTTCTAACATGAAGAAAGAATAAGTTCTTGAAGTAATGAATACCTCATTTACCCTTATGTGATTATAATGCATTGTATGCTTATATCAAAATATCTCATGTATCTCATAAATATATACACATTCTATGTACCCACAGAAATAAAAATAAAAGTAAATTAATTTAAGAAATACTTATCAATCATACAATATATGCAAATATTGTACTGATCACTAATAAGCTATCATGCTGCTTATAGTCCATTGGAAGATACGAATATATGTAAATTACTCTAATACAATGCAAACTGTGAATGCCATAAAAGTAATATGGGCATTGTGCCAAGGATCTAAGAAATTACTGATACATATTTGAAATAAAAATTTTGTCAGAAATAATGACTTCTAGTTTTACTTTAAGGGAATAGATGTAGTGTGACAGGCACTTGCTATTTTAGCATGAAGGAGGGGTATACAGTGCAGTTAAACAAAGGTTCAGGGTGAAAAAAAAGAATAGGTCAAATTTTAAGGGATGAAGGGGAACATGCTTGGATTAGATGTTGTATTTGTGTGTGTTTTTCTTCAGTGCATTATTTAATTGTTTGTTATATCCAAATCAGCAGCTGTCAATTTTAACCACAGGTCATAGCATTTGGCATATAGTTTTCATAATATTGACTTAAAAGAATTACTGCATAACAAATTTTCTTGAGTGGGAGTCACCAGTGTTCTGTTTTCTCATATTTGTTGGAGAAACAGAGAAGCAATAGACCACTGGACTAGAAGTCAAGAGAACGGTATCATAAAGCTTTTCCAATTGCTTGTTTTCTGCCATTGGCTAAGTCAATTTATCTTCCTGAGCCACAATTTTTGCCTATTTATTTATTAAGGATTTAAAGAGAAGCTCAGATAATGAAAATACATTCTAAAGTCTGAAACAAAATATATACATATTTATATAATATAAAATTTATATATTACTTTGAAATTATAAGAAAATTCTCAGTGTTTAAACTGTAACATTTCAGTAAAATGAGCTCTAAGGAACTGCTCAAATTACTTGATTTTCTCAGTTTTATTATGACCTAGAATATGTGAGTCCTTCCTTAAATAAGGCTTATAATATTTTCTTAAATTGGTCTTTGGTATCATTTGGCCAATTTCTAGGTTTTTTTCAAAGTTTTATTTTCAATTAAATAATAATTGTACATATTTATGTGGTAAAATGTGATAGTTTGATACATCTATACATTGTGAAATGATCAAATCAGACTAATTAACACATGTGTAATCTCAAATACTTATAATTTCTTTATGGTGAGAATATTTGAAATCCATTTTTACCTATTTTGAAGTGTACAATACATTGTTAACTATAGTCACCATGCTGTGTAGTATACAAGTTTTTATAGGTTTTGAATATATTAATGGATCTATCAAATGTTGCTAAGCATGTTATTTCAAAATATTTTATTTTTTTTCACAAAAGTGTTACCTGTACACACACATATACATACACACACACACACACACAGACACACACACACACACACACACACACACACACACACACGTTTACTGTGCATTTTCTCAGAATACCTCCAAGGTATTAATGTTAAATCTGTAAAACAGATTTTTTTTTCTCGAAAAGTTTTTCAATGGTTTATTTTGCCGTAAATTTAACCTTTCAAAAGTTGTAATTGACAGAAGAATAAACACATTTTTTGGAGGGAGGAATGTACTGCCGCTAGGCCAACTAACAAACGTTCTCACCACAAAGAAATGATAAGTATTTGAGATTATAGATGAAATAGCCTGCCATAGTGATGTAAGCAGCAACAACAAAAAAAGCACTTGTAGGAAGCTTAAGTTATTTTACAGAGGGAATTGAGGGACAATGGGATAGATTGATCACTGGTCAAAACCATCCTTTATGTAACTTTGCAAGTTCAGTACTCCTAATATTTTCATTGCAGTGGTGCCCTTCCAAAATTGATATATTAACAAAATTAGGAAGATGTAGCAATTAGAAACATCAAGGAGGAGAGAGAACACAAAAGCATGGAAAATGGAATGAAAGTAAAACTTGGGCCATAGGCAAAATTGTATTTGGAGAATTTGAAATAAAAAAATTATTGCTTTGATGGAACGTACCTCAAAATAATAAGAGCTATTTATGACAAACCCACAGCTCATATCATACTGAATGGGCAAAAACTGGAAAAATTCCCTTTGAAAACTGGCACAAGACAGGGATGCCCTCTCTCACCACTCCTATTCAACATAGTGTTGGAAGTTCTGGCTAGGGCAATCAGGCAAGAGAAAGAAATCAAGGGTATCCAGTTAGGAAAAGAAGAAGTCAAATTGTCCCTGTTTGCAGATGACATGATTGTATATTTAGAAAACCCCATCATCTCAGCCCAAAATCTCCTTAAGCTGATAAGCAACTTCAGCAAAGTCTCAGGATACAAAATTAATGTGCAAAAATCACAAGCATTCTTATACACCAGCAACAGACAAGCAGAGAGCCAAATCAGGAATGAACTTCCATTCACAATTGCTTCAAAGAGAATAAAATACCTAGGAATCCAGCTTACAAGGGATGTAAAGGACCTCTTCAAGGAGAACTACAAACCACTGCTCAGTGAAATCAAAGAGGACACAAACAAATGGAAGAACATACCATGCTCATGGATAGGAAGAATCAATATCGTGAAAATGGCCATACTGCCCAAGGTTATTTATAGATTCAATGCCATCCCCATCAAGCTACCAATGACTTTCTTCACAGAATTGGAAAAAAACTGCTTTAAAGTTCATATGGAACCAAAAAAGAGCCCGCATTGCCAAGACAATCCTAAGTCAAAAGGACAAAGCTGGAGGCGTCACGCTACCTGACTTCAAACTATACTACAAGGCTACAGTAACCAAAACAGCATGGTACTGGTACCAAAACAGAGATATAGACCAATGGAACAGAACAGAGTCCTCAGAAATAATACCGCACATCTACAGCCATCTGATCTTTGACAAACCTGAGAGAAACAAGAAATGGGGAAAGGATTCCCTATTTAATAAATGGTGCTGGGAAAATTGGCTAGCCATAAGTAGAAAGCTGAAACTGGATCCTTTCCTTACCCCTTATACGAAGATTAATTCAAGATGGATTAGAGACTTAAATGTTAGACCTAATACCATAAAAACCCTAGAAGAAAATCTAGGTAGTACCATTCAGGACATAGGCATGGGCAAGGACTTCATGTCTAAAACACCAAAAGCAACGGCAGCAAAAGCCATAATTGACAAATGGGATCTAATTAAACTAAAGAGCTTTTGCACAGCAAAAGAAACTACCATCAGAGTGAACAGGCAACCTACAGAATGGGAGAAAATTTTTGCAACCTACTCATCTGACAAAGGGCTAATATCCAGAATCTACAAAGAACTCAAACAAATATACGAGAAAAAAACAAACAACCCCATCAAAAAGTGGGGAAAGGATATGAACAGACATTTCTCAAAAGAAGATATTCATACAGCCAACAGACACATGAAAAAATGCTCATCATCACTGGCCATCAGAGAAATGCAAATCAAAACCACAATGAGATACCATCTCACACCAGTTAGAATGGCAATCATTAAGAAGTCAGGAAACAACAGGTGTTGGAGAGGATGTGGAGAAATAGGAACACTTTTACACTGTTGGTGGGATTGTAAACTAGTTCAACCATTATGGAAAACAGTATGGCAATTCCTCAAGGATCTAGAACTAGATGTACCATATGACCCAGCCATCCCACTACTGGGTATATACCCAAAGGATTATAAATTAGTCTACTACAAAGACACATGTACACGTATGTTTATTGCGGCACTATTCACAATAGCAAAGACTTGGAATCAACCCAAATGTCCATCAGTGACAGACTGGATTAAGAAAATGTGGCACATATACACCATGGAATACTATGCAGCCATAAAAAAGGATGAGTTTGCGTCCTTTGTAGGGACATGGATGCAGCTGGAAACCATCATTCTTAGCAAACTATCACAAGAAGAGAAAACCAAACACCGCATGTTCTCACTCATAGGTGGGAACTGAACAATGAGATCACTTGGACTCGGGAAGGGGAACATCACACACTGGGGTCTATCATGGGGAGGGGGGAGGGGGGAGGAGGGAGGGATTGCATTGGGGAGTTATACATGATATAAATGATGAATTGATGGGTGCTGACGAGTTGATGGGTGCAGCACACCAACATGGCATAAGTATACATATGTAACAAACCTGCACGTTATGCACATGTACCCTAGAACTTAAAGTATAATAAAAAAAAAAAAAAAAATTATTGCTTCTGGGGAATTTGAATTAATTTTTTTCTATCAGTTTGTTTCAGGTAATAAATCATTTTGAACATCATTTTCTGCTCTCTTTGTTTCTTCAATGATCTTTATTGAAATGATCATTTTCTTTAAGAAACCAAAAATGTCTGTGATCTAAGGCCATATGAAGCCTAGAAAGAAGGCACCATGCATTCATATAATTCTGGAGAAAAATGAAGAGCTGAGAAATCGAGTGAAGTTTTCAGCAGCTTCTGTACCATATTCTACTTTTAAATAGTACTAGGTTTCCCTAGTGTATATGTTATGTCATATAAATATTTAGTACTTTGGAAGGGACAAATGGGTCAGGGGGACTATTTAGTGAATTATTGTTACTCTGCATGGAATGTTTGTCAAATGACTAAAAAGAAAAGAACTTAGCTCTTTTTCAGTAAGAAGTAAATCACTGACAACTTGGTTGGAAAATTTATTTATGTTTCAAATGAACACACTGTGTGCCTGTTTAAAAAAATAATCTCCAGGAATTTGTCTAATCATTAGCTTTAGAACTAGAGTAAAGAATGTTTCATGTGTCCGTGTGAAGAGATCACCAAACAGGCTTTGTGTGAGCAACATGGCTGTTTATTTCACCTGGATGCAGGCGGACTGAGTCCAAAAAAGGAATCAGCAAAGGGTGGGATTATCATTGGTTCTTATAGGTTTGGGGATAGGCGGTGAAGTTAAGATCAATGTTTTGGGGAAGGGGGTGGATCTCACAAAGTACATTCTCAAGGGTGGGGAGAATGATAAAGAACCTTCTTAAGGGTGGGGGAGATTACAAAGTACATTGATCAGTTAGGGTGGGGCAGAAACAAATCACAGTGGTGGAATGTCAGCAGTTAAGGCTATTTTCACTTCTGTGGATCTTCAGTTGCTTCAGGCCATCTGGATGTATACCTGCAGGTCACAGGGATATGATGGCTTAGCTTGGGCTCAGAGGCCTGACAAAGGATATGTTGCATTTTCTCCTTCTTAACATAAATTACATAGCACATTGCTAAATTAATCATCAAATTTTCAGTTAGAGATTATTTTAACTTTCAACAATGGTTCAATCTCCTTTCCCTTTATCAAAATTAAAATGTTTTGATGAGCTCACATTTTAGTGGGAGAGATAAAAATGGAAACACAATTACAAAAGATAAATAGTAGATGCAATTTTTAAGAGCACTGAAAATAGATGGTTCACCTTTTGTGTATGCATTTTTTTTTTTTTTTTTTTGACATGGTCTTACTTTTTCTCCCAGACTGCAGTGCAGTGATGTGATCACGGCTCACTGCAACTTCTGCCTCCCTGGTTCAAGCAATTGTCCTGCCTCAGCCTCTCAAGCGCGTTCCACCATGCCCAACTAATTTATGTATTTTTTTTAGTAGAGAGGGGGTTTCATCATGTTGGTCAGGCTGGTCTCAAACTCCTGACCTCAGGTGACCCACCTGTCTTGGCCTACAAAGTGCTGAAATTACAGGCGTGAACAACCGCACCCGGCCTGTTCACCACTGATGGAAGAACAACATGAACAAATGAACAGTAGCAGGGAAATATGGGCTGTGTTCAATTTAACAGTGCATTGGAATGCAGGAATTGAGGGAACGAAAGAGGAAGAATCAGAGGAAATTGAACATTATGAAAAATAGTATAGACATGACACTTTTAGGGAGATGGTTAAAAAAATACAAAACTGGTAAGGATGCTTCATGATCTCAATGTAGCAGACTACTCTATTTGTTTCATACTGAGAGACAGGACTAGCTGGACTTCCTAGGCCAACTAAAAATCCTTAAGCCTAGCTGGGAAGGTGACCGAGTTCACCTTGAAACTTGGGTCTTGCAACTTAGTTTATATCCTACCAATCAGAGAGCTCACTAAAATACTAATTAGGCAAGAACAAGAGGTAAAAAAAATAGCCAATCATCTATAGCCTGAGAGCACAGCGGGAGGGACAATGATCGGGATATAAACCCAGGCATTCCAGCCAGCAACGGCACCCAATTTGGGTCCTCTCCCTTTGTTTGCGAGCTCTGTTTTCATGCTGTTTCACTCTATTAAATCTTGAAACTGCACTCTTCTGGTTCGTGTTTGTTACGGCTTGAGCTGACCTTTTGCTGGCCATTTGCCAGCAAATGTTAATATTGATCAATTGTACATTTCAAAATAGCTAGAAAATAATAATTGGAATGTTCCTAGTGTAAAGGAAAGATAAATACTTAAGGTGATAAATATTCCAATTATCCTAATTTGATTATTTAAATGCATGAAATTTTCACATGTACCCCCAAAATATGTATATCTGATATGTATCGATAAAAAATAAATTTAAAACGTCTGAAAATAATTTTTCTTGATATCTGCACCTCCATGTTTATTGCAGCTCTATTTACAACAGCCAATACATGAAAGCAAACTTAGTGTCTTTCAACAGATACACTTATTAAAAATATGGTAAATATATATATATAATACACACACACACACACACACACACACACACACACACACACACACATACACACAATGGAATATTATTCAGCCACAACAAAGAATGAAATCCTGTTATTTGAAGCAACATGGATGAAACTGGAAATCACATATATAATTGAAATAAGCCAAACACAGAAAGCCAAATATCACATGCTCCCACTCATGTGGAAGCTAAAAACATTTATCTCATGAATGTAGAGAGTAGAATGATGGTTACCAGAGGTGGAGAAGTGTGAGAGGAGGGAGTTGAAGAGATATTGGTTAATGAATACAAAACTATAGTTAGAGAAAAAACATTACAGTGTTTGATAGCACTGTACATTGACTATAGCTAAGAATAATTGATTTTATATTTCAAAATAGGAGGAAGAGAAGATTTGGAATGTATCCAACACAAAGAAATGATAAATCCTCCAGGTGATGGCTATTCTAATTATTTGATATGATTTGATTATTACAAATTGTATGTATGTATCAAAATATAACATGTATCCCATAAACATGTACAATTACGTATCAATAAAAATCATGAAAAAGAAAATGTAGATTTTTTAAAAAGAATTTCATATAAGTGAAATCATATAGTATACACATACTTTTGCACTTGACTTTTTTTTTCACTCAGCCAAATGTTTCTGAGATTCATTCATAGTTTGGTTTGGATCAGCAGTAGTTTCCTTTTTACTACTAAATTGTATTCCATTTCTTGGTTATATTACAATCTGTTGGTTCATTCACCTATTGCATTAGTCAATTTCCACACTGCTATAAGGAACTACTTGAGACTGGGCAATTTATGAAGAAAAGAGTTTTAACGGACTTACAGTTTAACAGGTTTAACAGGAAGTATGACTGAAAGACCTCAGGAAACTTACAATCATGGCAGAAGGTGAAGGGGAAGCAAGCACCTTCTTCATATGGTGGCAGGAGAGAGCGAGCGAGTGGGGAAGTGCCACCTACTTTTAAACCATCAGATCTCGAGAACTCACTCACTATCACGGGAAAAGCATGGGGGAAATTCCATACCCATGTTCCAATCACTTCCCACCAGGCCCTTCCCCTAACATTGGGAATTACAATTCAACATGAGATTTGGGTGGGGACACAGAGCCAACCCATATCACCTATGGATTGATATTTGCTTTCATATCTATTGTGACTAAAATTACTATGAAGAGTCATGTACAATTGTTTATATAGACATATCTTTTCTTATGTTTTTGATAAATATGTTAGGGTGAAATCATTGAGATTTATGGCAAGTTCATTTTTAACCTTATAAGAATCTGCCAGGTGCGTTAAAAACTGTTTCTACCACTATGCATTCCCACTAGTAGTTTAAGAGAATTCCAGGAATTCAATAATCCTGTCAACATTTGGGGGTGTCAGACTCTTCTTTAACCATTGTAACATATGTATGGTTGTATTTTGGTGTGGCTTTTTTTTTTATATTTTACTTTTCCTTGATGATTAATTGTGTTGTGCATTTTGGGGGGCTTATTGGAATTTTTATATCTTCTTTTGTGAAGTTTTTTTTTTTAAAAAAAGTATTTACTTTTTAAAGTTGCATTATCTTTCTGTTAAGTTATAACCTTCTTTTGTATGTTGTGAATATAATTTCTTTGTCAGACAGATAAATTGTAAATATTTTTTCAATGTTTGCCTTGGATTTTCATTTTCTTAATAATGATTGAGTTATATACATTTTGAAGAAATTCAACGTAAATTTTTTTTGTTAGTGTGTTTTGTGATATGTCTAAGAAGTTATATCATACCCTAATATAGTTTGGCTTTGTTCTTATCCAAATCTCATCTAGAATTCCCACATGTTGTGGGAGGGACCTGGTGGGAGGTAATTGAATCACGGGGGCAGGTCCTTCCCATGCTGTTCTCGTGATACTGAATCAAGCTCACAAGATCTGATGGCTTTATAGGGCAGAGTTTCCCTGAACAAGCTCTCTTTTTGCCTGCTGCAGTTCACGTAAGATGTGACTTGTTCTTCCTAGCCTTCCGCCACGATTGTGAGGCTTCCCCAGTCACGTGAAACTGTAAGTTCAATCAAGCCTCTTTCTTTTGTGAATTGCCCAGTTTGAGGTATGTCTTTATCAGCATCATGAAGACAGACGAATACATACCCAAAAATTGTAACAATTTTTTTCTATACTTTCTTCTATAAATTAGATCTATGATCCATTTTCAAAGTAATTTTTTTTTTTTTTTTTTTTTTTTTTTTTTTTTTTTTTTTTTTTTTTTTTTTTGCAGATTTGGAGGAATGGGTCAAGGTTCATTTTTTTTTCTATTTGAATATGAAGTTGTTAGAACATGGCTTGTTGAAAGATTATTCCTTCTGTATTAAGTAAGTTTGGTAACTTTCTGTAAAATAAGTTGATCTTATATGTGTGGTCTATTTCTGGATTTTGATCTTGTCTCATAGGTCCATATGTTTACCATTATACACATACTATATTTTCTTGATTACTATAGCTTTATGATAAATGTTGGAATCAGGCAAAGTTCTCTTTTTTGTTTTTCAAAATTGTTTTGACTATTCTTTATCCTTTACATACACATATACATTTTAGAATCAGGAAGCAGGGGCATGGGCTGAAAAACTACCTTTTAGGTACTGTGCTCACTACCTGAGTGATGAAGTCTACACCCTAAACCTCAGCATCAATCAATATACCAATGTAACAAACCTGCACATGTATCCCCTGTATCTAAAATAAGACTTGAAATTATATTAAAAAATTATTTTCAGCACAAATGTCTATTGGAATTATGATTGAGATTATGTTTGCTATTTATATTTATTTTTAAGAAAATTTATATCATAAGAACTTCGAGGCTTCCTACATTTAAATTGAGTATCTCTTCATTCATTTGTATATTATTTAACTTCTCTAAGCAGTGATTTTAAAATGTCAATGTATGATCTTAGATCTCTTTTGTCTAAATATTTTATCTTTCTGATGTTCTTATAAATGATTCATGTTATTTAAATTTTCAAATATGAATTGTTTATAGAAATATAATAAATGTTTATAATACTATTTGTT
Source organism: Rhinopithecus roxellana (assembly GCF_007565055.1). Classification (NCBI taxonomy): domain Eukaryota; kingdom Metazoa; phylum Chordata; class Mammalia; order Primates; family Cercopithecidae; genus Rhinopithecus; species Rhinopithecus roxellana. Next base: position 45,734,898 of record NC_044555.1, read on the forward strand.
TCCTATGACTTTGCTAAACTCTAAACTCAATTATTAAATTTAGTAACTTTTTGTGGATTGCTTAATATTTTTCTAAAGACATGATTATGTTTGTGAATAAGCTTTACCACAAATATGTTTTATATTATTTTCTTGAATCATTGTATAATAGTCTCCAAAAATTCCAGTGTCATGTTAAATAGGAATGATGAGAATACACAACTTCGTCTTATTCAGATCATCAGTAAAATAGTCTTTCATCATTAAGTATCAACATAACTTTGTGTCTTATGTGAATGATCTTTATCAGATTGAGTAAATCCCCTTGTACGCCTAGTTTGCTTAGTGTGAATCATAAATGGGTATTAATTTAATCTAACAAGTTTTCTTCATCTCTGATGTTCATGTAACATTTATTTTGCAGTTAACATAATGAATTATACTTTATTGATAAGAAATTGACATAAAAATAAGACATATTTGTTTTCTCCAGGCCCTACTGAAGTTTGGTTGACAAAAATTATATATATTTAAAGTTTACAACATGATGCACACATTGTATATGATTTTCACCATAAAGTTAACATATTCATCGCTACTCATAGTTACCATGTTTTAGCGGTGAGAACACTTAGAATCTAGTTTCTTATCAGATTTTAAGTACACAATATACTGTTATTAATATAGTCACCAGGCTGTATATCAGGTCTCCAGAACTTATTTATCTTATAAGTGAAAGTTTGTGCCCTTTGATAAATATTACCCCTTTTCTCCCACCTCCCAGACCCTGGTAACCACCATTATTCTCTCTGTTACTATGAGTTAAATTTCGCTTTAGGTTTCACAGTAAGTGAGTTAATTTAGTATTTGTCTTTCTGTATCTGCTTTTTGTGTGTGTGTGTCTGTGTATGCATCTGTCACATTTTCTTTATCCATTCATCTGTTGATGAACACTTAGGATATTTTCATATTGTGGTTATCGGGAATAATGCTACAATGAACAGCAAAGTGAAAATATTTCTTCAGGAAAGTGACTTTTTAAAATATATACACGGAAGTGGGATGGCTGGATCATATGAAGTTCTATTTTCCATTTTCTGAAATGCACCCATACTGATTTTCATAATGACTAATTTACATTCCCAACAACAGTGCTCAGGGTTCCCTTTATTCCATGTTTTCTGAAACACTTGCTATATTTTGACTTTTGGGTAATATATTTCCTACCAGGTGTGAAATGACATCCACTGGGATTTGGATTTGCATTTCCCTGATGATTATTGATGATGAGTAACTTTTCATACAGCTGTTGGCCATATTTATGTCTTCTTTGGGAAAGTGTCTATTTAGATGCTTTGCCCAATGTTTAATCAGATTATTTGATTTTTTGCTATGGAGTTATGTGAATTCCTTATATATTTTGAATATTGACCTCTTATCAGATATACAGTTCACAAACACTTTTTTCTCAATACATCCTATGCCTTTTCATTTTGGTGATTGATTTTGACTGTGCAGAAGGATTTCAATTTCCACATGTCTATTTTTACTTTTGCTGCACATGATTTTGGTTTTCTACCCAAATATATGTATATATACAAACACACACACACACACACACACACACACACACACACACACACACATATATATATATATATATATATATCTCTCTCTAAGGCAAATGTCAAATATCAGGGAGCTTTTTCTTGAGTTTTGTTCTAGGAGTTTTATGGTTTCATGTCTTAGTTTAAATTTTTAGTTCATTTTGAGTTGAATGTTGTGTACGGTGTAAGACGTGTCCCATTTCATTACTTTGTATATGATTATCCTGTTTTCCCAACACCATTTATTGAAGAGACAGTTTTATCCCCATTGTGTCATACAGATTTTCTTGTGAAAAATTACTTTATCATATAAGTTTATATTTACTTATAGGTTGTCTATTGTGTTCCATTAGTTGATGAGTCTGCTTTTATGCCAAGGCTGTGTTATTTTGATTACTACAGATTTGTAGTGTAATTTAATACAGATGGTTTCATTCACTCAGCTTTTTTTCCCTCAGTATTCCTTTGGCTATTTGGGTTGTTTGGAGGTTCCATGTGAATTTTAAAATTGTTTTTTTCTATTTCTGTGTGAAATATCAGTGGACTATTGATAGGGATTGTGTTGAACCTGGAGATCATTTTAGGTAGTATGAACATTTTAATAATATTGAGTTTTCCCATCCATGAACACAACATATCTTTCCAATTATTTGTGCCTTCAACTACTTTCATCAATATTTTGTAGATTTCAGTGTACAGCTCTTTAATCTTCTTGATTAAACTTGTTTCTAAGTATATTATTCTTTTGATACTATTATAAATTGGATAAGTTTCTTGATTTCTTTTCAAATAGGTTGTAATTTGTGTAAAGAAATGCAACGAAATGACCGAGTTTGAGAGGGGCTTCTAGATGTCTGATTAAAGGCATCTCCTGCACACTTTCTCCACTACAAATAACCAAAACAGTGAGCAGATAATCATCTAAGATAGCATGCTAAAATTCAAAAAAAGAAGTAACAGGAAATACCCAAAGCAAAGAAGAGAGAGGAGAGGTGAAACAGTCTGAGACACTCCTCAGGGTAGGGAAAAGGTAAGTGAGATTTCCCCCAGTGGTCCAAATTCTTGCCACAAAAGCTTACAATTCTAACCATGGGAAAACCACTTGATCCTTGTGGGCCCTGAGACAGACATAGGGAGCTCCGTGGAACCGGAATAAAGGCATTGGTCTAGAGATAGAGCTCATACTGTTTCCCACAAACTACTATGTTCTTACTAGTGGCAACACGGCACTATTGTAAGAGCCCAGCCTAGACCATAATGTGTCCTACTCAGCAACTGAGGCCGAGGTAAGAGCTATGGGGTGCATTCTCACCAGCCCCAACAGAAGAGTAGCTGTGCATACTCATGCACCCTGAGGACAAATTTCACTACTCACAACAGCTGCAGCAGAAGACTCCTGTGGGCCAAGGCACAAATAAAGTCTGTGCCCCTCAGATGCCTGCCTATAGCTGCTCTCAGGGAAAGCAACCCTACACTCTACAGTAGCAGGGTCGCAGTGCAACTATTGTTTCCTCCACTGTAGCATTCCACCAGCAGGGCTCACCTTCTCCTGCATACCACAGTCAGCATTTATGTACACTATTGGAGTGCCTGAGGGCACAGCTTGGATCGAGTTCACCCCACACTACCTGAGCACAACATACAGGGCACAGAAGGTTGCTCAACCTCATCCACTACCAATGTCACCTGAACATTTTTTTCTGGGTTTAAAGTCATGCTCAGTCAACTCACTGCAACCACCACACTGATGCCTCCCCACCACACACACCACTTGCGGGTCTGTGTACCAGACCACTCAACTTGTTGCAGCCACTGCCAATACCAGTGAAGACAACTTCGGTTTCAGGGGGTTGTCTTACCACTGCAACTGCCCTCAGCCACACCACACCCACTGGCCGTGAGTTCAAAAACCCACCTGCACATCTGTACCAGCACTGGCATTTCTGGTACCCAAGCAAGCCACTTGAAGGCCCAATAATCAGCCTGCTTAGATTAGCTAACACTGGTGTCAGCATATGTTGCCCAGGGTCTGAAGGACAGTCACACTTAGCCCACCACTGCCAACACTGGAGACTGAACACCGGCTTACTTGGCATCATAGTCCCCAGCAAAACTTTACTACAAGTCTTCCCTAATAAATGCTCCCTAATCCAACAAAGAAATCACAGACACCACTGACACTGACTACAGCAAAAGCAAATCATACACAGGCTACACTGCTGCAGGAACTCAAAATCAAAGCCAGTGGGCCCTTGCCAATCAACACCATAGACATATATTCAGGAAAAACTCCTTTTCCATGAAAGCAAATTCAAAAATCTCAAAGAAGTGAGTTACAGAAGATGCAAGGATATCAGTGTAAGAACACAGGAAACATAAAGATCAAAGAAATACGTCACCTCTAAAGTAACACAATAATTCTACAACAACAGATACAAATAAAAAAAAAATGCACAAATTCCCCTCAAAAAAGAAATCAGAATTTTCATTATGAAGATCAGTGAGACACAAAATAATTCTGAATAACAATATCAAGAAGTCAGAAGAAAACTCAGGATATGAATGAAAAATTTATCAAAGATACATGTATTACCAATAAGAAAAGAAATCCTGACAGAAGACCGGTGATTTCTGCATTTTCAACTGAGGTACTGGGGTCATCTCACTAGGGAGTGCCAGACAATCAGTGCTGGTCAGCTGATGCAGCCTGACCAGCGAGAGCTGAAGCAGGGCGAGGCATCGCCTCACCTGGAAGTGCAAGGGGGAAGGGAATCCGTTTTCCTAGCCAGGGGAACTGAGACACACAACACCTGGAAAATCGGGTAACTCCCACCCCAATACGGCGCTTAAAGCAAAGAGGCACACCAGGAGAATATATCCCACGCCTGGCCGGGAGAGTCCCACGCCCACGGAGCCTCCCTAACTGCTAACACAGCAGTCTGCTGCGATCTATCGCAAGGCAGCAGCGAGGCTGGGGGAGGGGCGCCCGCCATTGCTGAGGCTTAAGTAGGTAAACAAAGCCGCTGGGAAGCTCGAATTGGGTGGAGCTCACAGCAGCTTAAGGAAGCCTGCTTGTCTCTGTAGACTCCACCTCTGGGGACAGCGCACAGCTGAAGACCAACAGGGGAAACAGCGGGGGCCGGTGCAGACGCGAACGACTCTGTCTGACAGCTTTGGGGAGAGCTGTGGATCTCCCACCTCGGAGGTTGAGATCTGAGAACGGACAGACTGCCTGCTCAGGTGTGTCCCTGACCCCTGAGTAGCCTAGCTGGGAGAAATCCCCCACTAGGGGCAGTCTGACACCCCACACCTCACAGGGTGGAGTACACCCCTGAGAGGAAACTTCCAAAGGAAGAATCAGACAGGTACACTCGCTGTTCAGCAATATTCTATCTTCGGCAACGTCTGCTGCTGATACCCAGGCAAACAGGGTCTGGAGTGGACCTCAAGCAATCTCCAACAGACCAACAGACAGTCCTTCTGACTGTCAGAAGGAAAACTATCAAACAGGAAGGACACCTATACCAAAACCCCATCAGTACGTCACCACCATCAAAGACCAGAGACAGATAAAACCACAAAGATGGGGAAGAAGCAGGGCAGAAAAGCTGGAAATTCAAAAAATAAGAGCCCATATCCCCCTGCAAAGGAGCGCAGCCCATCGCCAGCAATGGATCAAAGCTGGTCAGAGAATGACTTGGACGAGAGGAGAGAAGAAGGCTTCAGTCCATCAAACTTCTCAGAGCTAAAGGAGGAATTACGTACCCAGCGCAAAGAAACTAAAAATCTTGAAAAAAGAGTGGAAGAATTGACAGCTAGACTAATTAATGCAGAGAAGATCATAAACGAAATGACAGAGATGAAAACCATGACACGAGAAATACGTGACAAATGCACAAGCTTCAGTAACCAACTCGATCAACTGGAAGAAAGAGTATCAGCGATTGAAGATCAAATGAATGAAATGAAGCGAGAAGAGAAACCAAAAGAAAAAAGAAGAAAAAGAAATGAGCAAAGCCTGCAAGAAGTATGGGATTACGTAAAAAGACCAAATCGACGTCTGATTGGGGTGCCTGAAAGTGAGGGGGAAAATGGAACCAAGCTGGAAAACACTCTTCAGGATATCATCCAGGAGAACTTCCCCAACCTAGTAGGGCAGGCCAACATTCAAATTCAGGAAATACAGAGAACGCCACAAAGATACTCCTCCAGAAGAGCAACTCCAAGACACATAATTGCCAGATTCACCAAAGTTGAAATGAAGGAAAAAATCTTAAGGGCAGCCAGAGAGAAAGGTCGGGTTACCCACAAAGGGAAGCCCATCAGACTAACAGCAGATCTCTCGGCAGAAACTCTACAAGCCAGAAGAGAGTGGGCGCCAATATTCAACGTTCTTAAAGAAAAGAATTTTAAACCCAGAATTTCATATCCAGCCAAACTAAGTTTCATAAGTGAAGGAGAAATAAAATCCTTTACAGATAAGCAAATGCTTAGAGATTTTGTCACCACCAGGCCTGCCTTACAAGAGACCCTGAAGGAAGCCCTAAACATGGAAAGGAACAACCGGTACCAGCCATTGCAAAAACATGCCAAAATGTAAAGACCATCGAGGCTAGGAAGAAACTGCATCAACTAACGAGCAAAATAACCAGTTAATATCATAATGGCAGGATCAAGTTCACACACAACAATATTAACCTTAAATGTTAATGGACTAAATGCTCCAATTAAAAGACACAGACTGGCAAACTGGATCAAGGGTCAAGACCCATCAGTCTGCTGTATTCAGGAGACCCATCTCACATGCAGAGACATACATAGGCTCAAAATAAAGGGATGGAGGAAGATTTACCAAGCAAATGGAGAAAAAAAAAAAGCAGGGGTTGCAATCCTTGTCTCTGATAAAACAGACGTTAAACTATCAAAGATCAAAAGAGACAAAGAAGGCCATTACATAATGGTAAAGGGATCAATTCAACAGGAAGAGCTAACTCTCCTAAATATATATGCACCCAATACAGGAGCACCCAGATTCATAAAGCAAGTCTTTAGAGACTTACAAAGAGACTTAGACTCCCATACAATAATAATGGGAGACTTTAACACTCCACTGTCAACATTAGACAGATCAACGAGACAGAAAGTTAACAAGGATATCCAGGAATTGAACTCATCTCTGCACCAAGCGGACCTAATAGACATCTACAGAACTCTCCACCCCAAATCAACAGAATATACATTCTTCTCAGCACCACATTGCACTTATTCCAAAATTGACCACAAAATTGGAAGTAAAGCACTCCTCAGCAAATGGAAAAGAACAGAAATGATAACAAACTGTCTCTCAGACCACAGTGCAATCAAACTAGAACTCAGGACTAAGAAACTCAATTAAAACCGCTCAACTACATGGAAACTGAACAACCTGCTCCTGCATGACTACTGGGTACATAACGAAATGAAAGCGGAAATAAAGATGTTCTTTGAAACCAATGAGAACAAAGATACAACATACCAGAATCTCTGGGACACATTTAAAGCAGTGTGTAGAGGGAAATTTATAGCACTAAATGCCCACAAGAGAAAGCAGGAAAGATCTAAAATTGACACTCTAACATCACAATTAAAAGAACTAGAGAGGCAAGAGCAACCACATTCAAAAGCTAGCAGAAGGCAAGAAATAACTAAGATCAGAGCTGAACTGAAGGAGATAGAGACACAAAAAACCCTCCAAAAAATCAATGAATCCAGGAGTTGGATTTTTGAAAAGATCAACAAAATTGACAGACCGCTAGCAAGGCTAATAAAGAAGAAAAGAGAGAGGAATCAAATAGATGCAATAAAAAATGATAAAGGGGATATCACCACTGACCCCACAGAAATACAAACTACCATCAGAGAATACTATAAACGCCTCTACGCAAATCAACTAGAAAATCTAGAAGAAATGGATAATTTCCTGGACACTTACACTCTCCCAAGGCTAAACCAGGAAGAAGTTGAATCCCTGAATAGGCCAATAGCAGGCTCTGAAATTGAGGAAACAATTAATAGCCTACCCACCAAAAAAAGTCCAGGACCAGATGGATTCACAGCTGAATTCTACCAGAGGTACAAGGAGGAGCTGGTACCATTCCTTCTGAAACTATTCCAATCAATAGAAAAAGAGGGAATCCTCCCTAACTCATTTTATGAGGCCAACATCATCCTGATACCAAAGCCTGGCAGAGACACAACAAAAAAAGAGAATTTTAGACCAATATCCCTGATGAACATTGATGCAAAAATCCTCAATAAAATACTGGCAAACCGGATTCAGCAGCACATCAAAAAGCTTATCCACCATGATCAAGTGGGCTTGATCCCTGGGATGCAAGGCTGGTTCAACATTCGCAAATCAATAAACGTAATCCAGCATATAAACAGAACCAAAGACAAGAACCACATGATTGTCTCAATAGATGCAGAAAAGGCTTTTGACAAAATTCAACAGCCCTTCATGCTAAAAACACTCAATAAATTCGGTATTGATGGAACGTACCTCAAAATAATAAGAGCTATTTATGACAAACCCACAACTAATATCATACTGAATGGGCAAAAAATGGAAAAATTCCCTTTGAAAACTGGCACACGACAGGGATGCCCTCTCTCACCACTCCTATTCAACATAGTGTTGGAAGTTCTGGCTAGGGCAATCAGGCAAGAGAAAGAAATCAAGGGTATCCAGTTAGGAAAAGAAGAAGTCAAATTGTCCCTGTTTGCAGATGACATGATTGTATATTTAGAAAACCCCATCGTCTCAGCCCAAAATCTCCTTAAGCTGATTAGCAACTTCAGCAAAGTCTCAGGATACAAAATTAATGTGCAAAAATCACAAGCATTCTTATACACCAGTAACAGACAAGCAGAGAGCCAAATCAGGAATGAACTTCCATTCACAATTGCTTCAAAGAGAATAAAATACCTAGGAATCCAGCTTACAAGGGATGTAAAGGACCTCTTCAAGGAGAACTACAAACCACTGCTCAGTGAAATCAAAGAGGACACAAACAAATGGAAGAACATACCATGCTCATGGATAGGAGGAATCAATATCGTGAAAATGGCCATACTGCCCAAGGTTATTTATAGATTCAATGCCATCCCCATCAAGCTACCAATGTGTTTCTTCACAGAATTGGAAAAAACTGCTTTAAAGTTCATATGGAACCAAAAAAGAGCCCGCATTGCCAAGACAATCCTAAGTCAAAAGGACAAAGCTGGAGGCGTCACGCTACCTGACTTCAAACTATACTACAAGGCTACAGTAACCAAAACAGCATGGTACTGGTACCAAAACAGAGATATAGACCAATGGAACAGAACAGAGTCCTCAGAAATAATACCACTCATCTACAGCCATCTGATCTTTGACAAACCTGAGAGAAACAAGAAATGGGGAAAGGATTCCCTATTTAATAAATGGTGCTGGGAAAATTGGCTAGCCATAAGTAGAAAGCTGAAACTGGATCCTTTCCTTACCCCTTATACGAAGATTAATTCAAGATGGATTAGAGACTTAAATGTTAGACATAATACCATAAAAACCCTAGAAGAAAATCTAGGTAGTACCATTCAGGACATAGGCATGGGCAAGGACTTCATGTCTAAAACACCAAAAGCAACGGCGGCAAAAGCCAAAATTGACACATGGGATCTCATTAAACTAAAGAGCTTTTGCACAGCAAAAGAAACTACCATCAGAGTGAACAGGCAACCTACAGAATGGGAGAAAATTTTTGCAACCTACTCATCTGACAAAGGGCTAATATCCAGAATCTACAAAGAACTCAAACAAATATACAAGAAGAAAACAAACAACCCCATCAAAAAGTGGGGAAAGGATATGAACAGACATTTCTCAAAAGAAGATATTCATACAGCCAACAGACACAGGAAAAAATGCTCATCATCACTGGCCATCAGAGAAATGCAAATCAAAACCACAATGAGATACCATCTCACACCAGTTAGAATGGCAATCATTAAGAAGTCAGGAAACAACGGGTGTTGGAGAGGATGTGGAGAAATAGGAACACTTTTCCACTGTTGGTGGGATTGTAAACTAGTTCAACCATTATGGAAAACAGTATGGCAATTCCTCAAGGATCTAGAACTAGATGTACCATATGACCCAGCCATCCCACTACTGGGTATATACCCAAAGGATTATAAATTATTCTACTACAAAGACACATGTACATGTATGTTTATTGCGGCACTATTCACAATAGCAAAGACTTGGAATCAACCCAAATGTCCATCTGTGACAGACTGGATTAAGAAAATGTGGCACATATACACCATGGAATACTATGCAGCCATAAAAAAGGATGAGTTTGCGTCCTTTGTAGGGACATGGATGCAGCTGGAAACCATCATTCTTAGCAAACTATCACAAGAAGAGAAAACCAAACACCGCATGTTCTCACTCATAGGTGGGAACTGAACAATGAGATCACTTGGACTCGGGAAGGGGAACATCACGCACTGGGGCCTATCATGGGGAGGGGGGAGGGGGGAGGAGGGAGGGATTGCATTGGGAAGTTATACATGATATAAATGATGAATTGATGGGTGCTGACGAGTTGATGGGTGCAGCACACCAACATGGCATAAGTATACATATGTAACAAACCTGCACGTTATGCACATGTACCCTAGAACTTAAAGTATAACAAAAAAAAAAAAAAAAAAAAAAAAAAAATCCTGGAACTGAAGAATTCATTGAATAAAATTAAAAAATACATTTTTCAGGTTAAATGGTAGAATAAATATAGCAGAAGATGTAATCTCAGAATGTGAAGACATGTCTTTTGAAATAAGCAAAAAATAAAAATAAAAAAGAATGATTAAAGCCTTTTTGCCACACTGGACACCACTAAGTGATCAAAGGTATGATTATCTGTGTCCAAGAAAGTGAAGAAAGGATGAAAAATTTGGAAAATTATTTAATCAAATAATAGATAAAAGTTCTGAAGTCTGGCAAAAGATTTAGACAGCTAGATGGAAAAAACTCAGAGATCCACAAACATACACAATGCAAAAGGGTCTTTGACATGGCACCTTATAATAAAACTGTGTAAAGTCAAAGACAGAGAGAATTCTAACAACCAAGTGAAAAATGTCTAGTTGCCTATAAAGGAACACTCATCAGACTAACAGCATATTTCTCAGCAGAAACCTTACTGGCGAAGAGAGAATGGGATGATACATTCAAAGTGCTGAGTGAAAAACAAAGCTAGCCAGTAATACAATATACAACAAAATTATCTTTCATAAATGAAGGAGAAATAAAGTATTTCCAAGAGAAACAACAGCTGAGGGAATCTATTACTAGTAGACCAGCCCCACAAAAAAGCCCAAGGAAGTCCTAAACCTGGAAATGAAAGGATGACATTTATCATCATGAAAACAGATGAAAGTACAAAACTCGTGGGAAGAGCAAAAACACAAATGAGCAAGAAAAAGGACACAAATGATACCACCATAGAAAACCACAAAACTACACTGACAAACAATAAGAGAAAATTAAAAATAATAATAATATGCAAAACAACCAGAAAGCAATTACCTAGACAGAAACTAAAGCTTGCATATCCAATAATGACCTTCAAGGTAAACAGGTCAAATTCTCCACCTAAAAGGTATAGACTAGCTGAATGAATTTTAAAAACCCTTGATTTAGCTGTATACTCCTGTAAGAAATTCATTTCTCCTGTAAAGACACATACAGACAGAAAATTTAAAAAGGAAAACATGTTTCATGCAACTATGAAACAAAATTGAGCCGAAGTAACTATACCAATGTGAGGTAAAACAGTTTTTAAGTCAAAAAGAGTATAAAATGGTCGTCATATAGTAATAAAAGGATCAATCCAGGAAGATGATTCAACAATTCTAAATATTATGCACACAACAGTGGATTGACAAGATTCATAAAATAAATATTATTAGATCCAAATAAAGGAGATATACTCTAATACATTAATAATGGAGGACTTCAACCCCCTACTGTAAGCATTAGACAGATTGCCTAGACAGAAAATTAATAAAGAAACATTGAATTTAAACTGGAATTAAGACTAAATAAACATAACAAACAATTACAAAAGTTGGGTCAAATATATGCGACTTCACCTTGTAATCCTGTGAGCCAATTCTTAATAAACTCCCTTTTATATATACATGTATCTTACAGTATCTGTCTCTCTGGAGAACCCTGAGTAATACAGCATGTCACTAAAAAACACCAACGATATAAAAGGAAAGGCAGTAAAGAAATAAATCAGAAACAAAAAAGGTACAACACATAAAGAAAAGGATTAACAAAGTAGCAATAGTAAGTCTTTCTCTATCAGTAATTACTTTTATGTATGAGAATTAAACTACTCAATCAAAATACATAGACTGCAAAATGAATAGATTGATATAGGCACTCCACAATGTAGACATACATAAAAACATTATGCTGCACACCATGAGTATATCTAATTTTTGTTTGTCAATATAAAATAAAATGTAAAAAATCAAGTTACATGTTGTATATAAGAGACCTGCTTTATATCTAAGAAAGTGCATAGGGAGAAAGTAAAATAATGGAAGATATTTTATATAAATTGTAAAGAAAGGAGAGCCGAGATGGCTATATTCATATCAGACAAAATAAACTTAAACTGAAAACTGTAACAAAAGACAAGAAAGACATTACATAATGATAAAAAGCTAAATTTATTGTAAAACATACAATTTTAAATATATATGCAGCAAATATTAGACCTCCTAAATATGTAAAACTTGACAATTAAAGGGAGAAATAGACGGCAACAAATAGTAGTCATGTTTTTTAAATTTTTATTTTAAGTTTAAGGGTATATTTGCAGGTTTGTTATATAGGTAAACTTGTGTCATAGGTGTTTGTTGTACAGATTATTTAATTACACAAAGATTAAAATCAAGCTTAGTACCCATTAGTTACTTTTTTTTTTAATCCTCTCTCTCCTCTCACCCTCCACCCTCCAAAAGGCCCCAGTGTCTGTTCCAATTTTTGTGTCCATGTGTTTTCATAATTTATTTCCCACTTATAAGTAAGAGCATGTGGTATTTGGTTTTACGCTTCTGCATTAGTTTGCTAAGGATAATGGCCTCCAGCTCAATCCATGTTCCACCAAAAGACATAAGGTTGTTCTCTTTAATGGCTGCATAGTATTACATTGTGTATATGCACTACATTTTCTGTATTCAGTCTACCATTGATGGGCATTTAGATCAATTCCATGTCTTTGCTATTGTGAATAGTGTTGCAATAAACATAGATGTGCATGTGTCTTTGTTATGAAATGAGTTATATTGGTTTGGGTATATACTCAGTAATGATATTGCTGGATCAAATGGTAGTTCTGTTTTTAGCTCTTTGAGGATTATCACGCTGTTTTTCACTATGGTTAAACCAATTTACACACCCACCAATATTGCGTAAGCATTCTTTTTCTCTGCAACCTCACCACAGCTGTTATTTAAAAATATCTAGTAATAGCTATTCTGAGGAGTCAGAGATTTTTAAACCCCATTTTTAGTAATGGATTGAATGACCAGACTCAATGTCACTGAGAAAAGAGTATTTGAACAATGCTATAGAGCAATTGGAGCTAGCAGACATATACAGAACATTCTACGCAACAGCAACAAAACACACATACTTCTCAAATGCAAACACACCATTCTCTAGGATAGATCATTCATTAGGCCATAAAAACTATTAACACATTTAAAAGACTGAAGTTATAAAAAGTATTTTGTCTAATCATCATGGAATAAAACTTAAAATCAATACCAGAAAGAAAATGGGAAAATCTATAAATATGTGGGGATTAGACAAAACATGCTTAAACAAGCCATGTGTCAGTTAAAAAATCAAAAGAGAAATTAGAATTTATGTTGAGAAAAATTAAAATGAAAACACAAATATCCACATTTGTAGGATAAAAAGAACAGTGCGAAAACAAAAGTTTTCCACTGTAAATGTTTACATTATAAATAAATATATATATATAATATATAAAAATAAAATACATTATATATACAAATTAAATAAGCACACTACATTAAATCCCAAATAACTAGAAAAAAAAGAACAAAGGATGCAGCTGGAAACCATCATTCTTAGCAAACTATCACAAGAACAGAAAACCAAACACCGCATGTTCTCACTCATAGGTGGGAACTGAACAATGAGATCACTTGGACTTGGGAAGGGGAACATCACACATCGGGGCCTATCATGGGGAGGGGGGAGGAGGGAGGGATTGCACTGGGGAGTTATACATGATATAAATGATGAATTGATGGGTGCTGACGAGTTGATGGGTGCAGCACACCAACATGGCATAAGTATACATATGTAACAAACCTGCACGTTATGCACATGTACCCTAGAACTTAAAGTATAATAAAAAAAATTAAAAAATAAATAAATAAAACCTGAGCAAAAACTGAAAAAAAAAAAAAAACCCAAACTTAACAGAAGGTTGGTGACAATAAAGATTAACACATATGTAAACAAAGTAGAAAATCAAAAATAGAAGTAAAAAAATCTATAAAACTAAGAGTTGTTCTGTTTCTTTATAAAATCAACAAGATTTATAAACCCTTTGCTAGATTAGTTAATAAGGAAATGGATAGGAGCCAAGAAACAAAAATCAGAAATGAAAGAGAAGGTATTGCAAACAATAGAGCATAAATTAAAAGAATTATAAAAGAATACTCTGAATGATTGTTCACCAACAATTTTAGTAATCTAGGCAAATTGGCAAATTCCTAGAAACACACAACCTACAAACACTAAATAATGAGAAAACAGAATATTTGAAACAACCAATAACTAATGAGGTTATTGAAACAGTAATCAAAAAACTCTCAACAAAATAAAATTCAGAACCTGATGGCTTTACTGGAAACTTTTATTAACCTTTTAAAGAAGAATTAATACCAATCATTTTCAATCCTACCAAAAATATTGAAGAGTAATGAAAATGCCAAAACTTACTCTATAAAGCTGGCTACCAAAAGCAAACAGGCTGGGCATGGTGAGTTATGCCTGTAGTCACAGCACTTTGGGAGGCTAAGGTGGGAAGATTACTTGAAGCCAGGAGTTCATGACCAGCCTGGGCAACATAGCAAGACCCTGTCTTTATAAAAAATTAAAAAACAATGACTGATCATGGTGGTGCATGCTGGTAGTAACAGCTACTTGGGAGGCTGGGGTGGGAGGATCCCTTGAGCCCAGGAGTTCGAGCCTGCAGTGAGTTATATTCATGCCACTGCACTCCAGCTTGTCTGACAGAGTGAGACTCCCCCCCATCTTTCAAAGACATAATGCAACTGAAAACACTAAAAGGAAAAAAGACTACAAACTCATATTTCTGATGATTGCTATTGTAAAAATCCTCAATAAAATACTAGCAAACTGTATTCAATAGCACATTAAATGATTGTAAACCATGACCAAATAGAATTTATTCCTGGAGTACAAGGATGACTCAACATAAAAACCAAGTAATCTAATACAACTCTTTAACAAAATAAAGGCCGAAAACATTATAATTATTATGATCATTACAATTAAGACAGAAAAATCACTTGACAAATTCTATATCATTTCATGATAAAAACACTCAAAAAATTAAATAGGCATTTATGTGTTTCCATCACTGACATCTGATGCAGACCTCATTCTCTCCCCCTCTTCTACCCTCCTCTTTTCCCTCTTTTCATACTCTTGTATTGGTTCTAATAAATGGTTGCTTTTCCAAAAAAATTTTCAACAAATTAGGGATAAAACTAAACTACTAGAGCATTATATAGGTCATTTATGAAAATCCCATATTCAGTATTATATTAAATGCCAAAAGACCAAATGTTTTTCCTCTCAGATCAGGAAGAAATCAAGTATGCCTTATTTTGCTACTTCTACTCAACATAATACTGAGGTGTGAGAGCAATTAGGAAAGATAAAGAAATAAAAGGCCTTCCAAATTGGAAATGCAAAAGAATCTTTACTTCTGCTCACAGATGATATGATATGTTGTATTTAAAATGGTAAAGATTCTATAAAATACTGTTAGAAATAATAAAACGGCATGGTTGCAAAATAAAAAAGAAATCATCAGAGAAAAATACGTTACATTTCTATTAGTTAGCAAGAAGAAATCTAGAAATAAAATTAAGAAGGCAATTATGATACAGTTTGGATATTTGTTCCCACCCAATCTTACGTTAAAATATAATCCCCAATACTGGAGGTTGGGCCTGGTGGGAGGTGTTTGGGTCATTGGGGTGGATCTCTCCTGGCTTGGTGCTTTCCTCACAATAGTGAGTTCTCATGAGATCTGGTGTTTTAAAAGTATGGCATCTTCCCCCACTGCCTTGCTCCTGGTATGGCCATATGATGTGCCTGCTCCAGCTTCATCTTTGTCCATGAGTCAAAGCTTCCTGTGGCCTCCCCAGTAGCTGAGTAGAAGCCAGGACCATGTTTGCACAGTCTGCAAAACTGTGAGCCAATTAAACCTCTTTTAAAAATGAAATACCCCATCTCAGGTATTTATAACAACACAAGAATGGCCTAACACAGAAAATTGAAACAGATGTGTAAGGAACTGCTATAAAGACCTCGGAAAATATGAAAGTGATTTTAAAACTGGATAATGAGAAGACGTTGGAAGAGTTTGGAGGGTTCAGAAGAAGACAGGAAGATGAAGGAAAGCTTGCAATTTCTTAAAGACTGGTTAAATGGTTGTGACTCAAATGCTGACAATGATATAGACAGCAGTCCAGGCTGATGAGTTCTTAAATGGAAATGAGGAACCTAATAAGAAATGGAGCAAGGTCACCCTTATTATGCCTTAGCGAAGAAGTTGACTAAACTGTGTCCATGCACTGGGGAAATGTGGAAGTTTGAATTTCAGAGTGATAATTTACAGTATCTGGTGAAAAAAATTTCTGATTATCAAACTATATAATAAGTAACATGGCTGCTCCTAACAATCTATGCTCAGATGCAGGAGCAAATAAATGCTCTGAAGTTGGCACTTATATTTAAAAGGGAAGCAGAGTATACAAGTTTGGAAAATTTACAGCCTGGCCTTGTAGCAAAGAAAAAACAAAGTATTGTCAGGGGAAAAATCCAAGGAGGCTGTGAAGCAACTGCTTGCTAGAAAAATTTGCATAACTGAAAGGGAGTCAAGGGCTAATAGCCAAGACAATGGGAAAGAGGCCTCCAAAAGCATTTTAGGGATCCTCTAGGCAGCCTGCTGCATCATAGACCCTGAGGCTTAGGAAGACTGAATGGTTTTGGGGGCCAGGTCCAGTGCACTGCTGCACCACTGCCCTGCACCACCCCAGGAGACTGTTCTTCCCATCATGGCCACTCAAACTCCAGTTGTGGGTAAGCCAGGCCCAGGTTCAACTCAGGTCTCACGTCTGGAGTGCAAGCAATAAACCTTGGCAAGTTTCACATGGTATTAAGCCTGTGGGAACACACAGTGCAAGAGTGAAGGAAGCTTGGCAATCTCTACTTAAATTTCAGAGGATGTATGGAAAGCCTGATTACCCAGGTAGATGTCTGCTGCAAAGGCAGAGCCCTCACAGAGAACTTCTACTAAGGCAGTACAGAGGAGAAATGTGGGGTTGGAGTCCCCACATGGAGTCACCACTGGGGCACGTTCTAGTGGATCTGTGGGAGTAGGACCACTGCCCTCTAGACGTCAGAATGGTAGATCCACTGGCAGTGTGCCTAGAGAGCCACAGTTCATCAACTCCAACCTGCGAGAGAAGCCACTAAGGCTGCAATTAGCAAAGCCACAGGAGTGGTGCTGCTCAAGGCCTTGGGGACCTATCTCTCATGTCACTGTTCTCAGGATGTGCAACACAGAGTCAAAGGTGACTATTTTGGAGCTTTAAGATTTAACGACTGCCCTACTGGGTTTCAGACCTACATGGGGACTGTAGCCACTTTCTTTTAGCCAATTTCTTCTTGTTGGAATATGAATGTTTACCCAATGCCTTTACACCCATTACATTTTGGAAATAAATAACTTGTTTTGATTTTATAGGCTTTTAGGTGGAAGGGACTAATTTCCAGATGAGACTTTGGACTTTGGACTCAGAACTTTTGATTGAGTTAATGCTAGACTGGGATAAGAACTCAGGGGACTGTTGAAAAGGCACGATTGCATTTTGCAATATGAGGAGGACATGAGATTTGGAAGCCCAGGGGCAGATAATATGGTTTGGGTACTTGTTCCCACCCAAATTTCATGTTGAATGTAGTCCCCAGTGTTGGAGGTGGGGCCTGGTGGTAAGTGTTTGGGTTATGGGGCAGGATCTCTCATGTCTTTGTGCTTTCCTCATAATAATGTGCAAGTTCTCATGAGATTTGGTTGTTTAAAACTGTGGCATCTCTACCCCTCTTTCTCGTGCTCTGGTCGTGTAATGTGCTTGCTCCCACTACACATTCTGGCATGAGTAAAAGTTCACTGGGGCCCCTCCAGAAGCTGAGCATATGCAAGTACCATGCTTGTACAGCCTACAGAAACAGGAACCAATTAAACCATCTTTCTTTGCAAATTATCGAGTCTCAAGTAATTCTTCACAGGAGCACAACAATGGTGGAATAAAAATTTCATTTACAATAGCATACAAATAAATAAAATACATAGAAATAAACTTAACCAAGTAGGTAAAAGCCTGGTACACTGAAAAGTACAAAACAGTGCTAAAATAAATTAAAGAAACAATGAATAGATATCCCATGTTTATGTATTTGAAAACAATATTGCTAATAATATTCAAAGTCATTGATAAATTTAATAAATATCTATCAAAACTCAACAGAAATTTTGAAAAAAATAGAAAATCTGTCTAAAATGTATAAACAAATTTGTGACCCTGCATCACCAATAAAATTGTAAAACGAGATCAAAATTAGAGGTATTGTGTTCCTTGATTTCTGAACTTATTAGAAAACTACAGAAATAAAAAAGATGCAGTATTGTAATAAATACAACATAGAAAAATTGTACAGAATAAAAAGCCCACAAGAAACGCCCTACGTAATGCTCTAATAATTTTTAACGAGGATACTCCGACCATTCAGTAGTGAAAGGACAATCTCTTCAGAAAGTGGTATTGGGAAAACTGAAAATTTTCATGCAAAATAATAACATTAGATGCTTACCTTATACAATATACAAAAATTAACTCAAAATGAATTAATGGGCTAAATGTAATACCTAAAAATGTGTAAACTTAGAAGGAAGCATGGGGGAAAGCTTCATTACATTAATTTGGAAATGGTTTCACAGATATGACACCAAAATCACATGCAACAAATCCAAAAAGAGAAAAATGAAACTACATCAATTTGAAAATTTTCTGTGCATCAAAGAACACAACCAATAGAGGAAAAAGATAACCTATGGGATGGAATATTTGAAAGTTATGTATTTGTTAAGTGGTTAATATACAGAATATATATATAGATGTCTTACAACTCAGAAACAAGAATCAAACTAATAACCTAATTAAGCAGTGCTCTAGGGATGCTGCTTTCAAGAGAAAGGGAGCCAAAGCACATGCTCCCTGGAAACTGAAAGCTGCCTGTTTGGAGCCACTGCCAATGACAGCACCCTTTGGCCCAAGCAGCAGTGCCCCCATGCAACTATACATGCCTTCAAGGAGACTGGAGGTCAGCCCACTTTGATACTGCCTCATAAACTGATGACAGGGCTACCCTGCTAACTAACATGGCAGACACTGAATTAATACATTATATGGGTAACTGGGGATTGATGCATCCCACTCACCAGAGTTGGTACTTGTACATACCATCAGGAGGCATGAAGACAGGTCCACCCTGTCCAAGAGGCAGGGGACTGACCTGCCCTGCCCGCTGTTGCTGGTGCTCACAGGTAGCATTGAGGAACTTGAAGACAGGCCCACCTTACCCACCAATACTACCTCTAATACCTGAGTGTGCCATCAAGGGAACAGGGGACTAACCCATGCTACTTGCCACAGCTGCTGTCTGCATGTATCACTGAGAAGCCTGACAACTGGTATGCTGTACCCAATGCCAACACCCATGCATGCAATTCTTTGACTTGAGGCATGCTTATCCCTCTCACTGTGTTTTAGCATGCTGCTTAGGGGCCTGGGGATCAACTTGTATCACACACTGCAGCCTGCACCTTCATAAATTTGGTGTGGAGGAGCATGAGGGCAGTCTTGCATCATACACTGCCACTACCATCTGTGCCTGAGTGTGCTGTTCAGAAAAATGGAGATTGACCCATGTCACCCACTGCCACCAGTACTTGCGAATATTTTCTGGGGTCCTGAGCACAAGCCAACTCAGCCTGCTTGTGCCCATGCATGTTGTCTGGGGGCCTGGGGTTCAAATGGTCCTTCTCAACACAGCCTACACCCTTGAACACCATTGGGGAGCCTTAGAACAACCCTTCCCTGCCTTGTGCTGTCTCTGTACCCATATGCATCATCCAGAGGCCTGGCAACCAATCTACTCCATCTTCCACTACCAGCAACTGTACATGGCTTTCAGAGGCTTGAGGATATGACTATTCATTTTGCCTGCAACTGTGCACATTGCCTGGGGGCCTAGAAATTGATCCACCCTGCCCACTACAACCACCACCTATGCATGCTTTCTGGCAACCTGAAAATGAACCCACTCAGCCTGCTGCTACTATAACTATCACCCACTCAAATGCACCAACTAGGTGCCTTGGGATTGGCCCACTCAACCTGTTGTAACCACTGGTAACACAAGTATGTGCTTTCTCGGAACCCAAGGGCTGCTTTGCTACTGTTACCACCATCACTTACATCATGCGTGCTACCCAGGGGCTTAAAAATCTGCCCATCTACCCAGTCCTGCACTGCCACTGCTAGCACCTGTATACATTGCCTGGAGACATGATGATTGGACCACATGAAAACACTACTGTTGGTGCCCATGTATGCCACCCAGTGACCCAAAAACCAGCCTTTGCCACCACTGGTACGTGAGAACTTGCCCGCATTGTATTCCTATCCCCAGCAAAGCCTCACCACAGCCTCTACTAAGAACCACAGCCTAAGCCACTAAGAAACTCACAAACACCACTGATACTGATTGGAGCTGAATAAACTATGTGGAGACTAAACTACTGTGCCCACCAAGAATTAAAGATGAAGTACCCTATTCAACCAAAACCATTGATACATATTTAGGAAAATGTTTTTTCTCATGAAAGCCAAACCATAAAATTGGAAAAAGTCATCATTATAATCGATGTACAAATATCAATATAAGGACAGAAGAAAATTAAAAAGCAAGGATACATAACTTCAAAGAAACATAATAATTCTCCAGCAACAGGTTCCAATGAAAAATAAATCTACTAAATGTCTGAAAAAGAATTCAAAATAATGATATTAAAGAAGCTCAGAATGGTTCATGATCTGAGTGAGAAGTTAAAGAGATTTCATTAAAAAAATCAATTCTAAAGCTAAGAACTCAATAAAATATAAAATACAATCAAAAGTTTTGAACAATAAGCTAGGTCAAACAGGAGGAAAAGAATTCTGAACTTGAAGACTGGTCTTTTGAAAGAATCCAGACAGAGAAAAAGGCAAAAATAATGTATAAAAATGAAGAAAACCAACATGATATAAAGGATACAATAAGGTGATCAAATATTCAAATTTTGGGCATCCCAGAAGAAGAAATGGGAAAAAGTATAGAAAATGAACATCCAGATAAGGAGGTTTAGATATTCCAACATAAATTAAACCCACAATGTTTTTCACTTAGGGATATTATAGTCTGTCAAAAGTAAAAAAAAGAAAGAACAAGATCTCTAAAAACAGCAAGAAAAAATATGTTACACATAAAAAAATCCTCATTACACTCACAGCATATTTCTCAGCAGAAAATTTATAGATAAGGAGAGAGTGGGGGCATGTATTCAAAGTACTGAATGCAAAAAAAAAAAAAAAAACTAAAATAACACGCCAGCCATTTATAACATACCCAGCAAAAATATTCTTAAGAAATTAAGGAGAAATAAAACCTTTCTTACGTAAGCTAAACTGAGTGAATTCATCACCATCATAAAAGACCTACAAGAAATGCTTAAGGGAGCCTTATAGCTGAGAATGAAGGAATGGTATCTACCATCATGAAAAAAAAGTATAAAACTCAGTGGTACAGTAGAGGCAAATCAGCAAGAGTAAAAAATAAAATATGATCACTCTAAAAAGTCACCAAAGTGTAGGCCGGGTGTGGTGGCTCATGCCTGTAATCCCAGAACTTTGGGAGGCCGAGGTGGGTGGATCACCTGAGGTCAGGAGTTTGAGAACAGCCTGGCCAACATGGTGAAACCCTGTCTCTATGAAAAGTACAAAAATTAGCCGGGCATGGTGGCAGGTGCCTGTAATCCCAGTTACTTGGGAGGCTGAGGCAGGGGAATTGCTTGAGCCCAGGAGGTGGAGGCTGCAGTGAGCTGAGATTGCACCATTGCACTGCAGTCTGGGCGACAGAGTGAGACCCTGTCTAAAAAAAAAAAAAAAAAAACACCAAAATGCAAAGATAAACAATAAAAGAGAAAGAAAGGGACAAAGAACATGAAAAGTGCCAGACAAAAAGTAACCAAATGATAGGATAAGTCCTCACCTGTAAATAACAAAATTGAATGTAAATTCATTAAATTGCCTATCAAAATATATAGACTGGCTGAAATAATTAAATAAATTACAGGACCCTATTATATGCTGCCTACAAGAAACTCATCTCATCTGTATAGTGAGATGAGTCACTTATGTATAGACTGAAAGGGAAGGAATGGAGAAAGATATTCTATGCAAATGGAAACCAAAAGGTAGTAGGAGTAGCTATACTTATATCAGATAAAACAGGCTTTAGGTCAAAACCTACAAAAAGAGACAAAGAAGGTCATTAATGATAAATGGATCAATTCAGTAACAGGATATTACAATTCTAAATATATATGCATTAAATACTGGAGTACTCAGATATAAAATGCAAATATTGCTTGATCTAAAGGGAGAGATAGCCTTGAATACAGTAATAGTTGGGAACCTCAACACCACACTCTCAGCGTTGGATAGATCCTTATACAAAGAATCATTGGATTTAATCAATTAATGGAGATACATTGAATCTAAACTGAATTTTAGACCAAATGGACAATAAACGTTTACAGAATATTTTATACAATAGCTTCAGAATACACATTCTTTATATTAGTACATAGAGCAATTACTCAAATAGGCCATTTGCTATGCTTCAAAAGGAATTTTTAAAAATCAAAATTATATCAAGATTCTTCTCAGACCAAAGTGGAATAAAACTAAATATCAATACAACAGAAATGTTTAAAAGTGTAAAAATATATAGAAATTAAACAACATGCTCCTGAACAACCATTGAGTCAATGAAAAAAAATCAAGAAAAATAAAAATGAAAACATACTAAAATCTATGGCATATGGCACAAACAGTGGTAAGAGGAAAGTTTGTAGCAATAAATGCCTACATAAAAAGTAGAAAGGTTTCAATAAATAATGTAATGGTGCACCTCACAAAACTAGGAAATCAAGAACCAACCAAACTCAAAATTAATAGAAGGAAAGGGATAATAAAAATCAGAGCAGAACTAAATAAATAAAACTTGACAAAGCAATATGAAAGCTCAACAAAATGAAAAGTTATTCTTTTGAAATGATAAAATTGATAAACCACTAGCTAGACTAAACAAGAAAAAAGAGAAAATATTCACACAAATAATATCACAAATGCGCAAGGTGACAATAAAACTGATGCCACAGAAAGACAAAGGATTATTAGAGAGTAGTATGAACAAACACTCACTAACAAACTGGAAAACCTAGAGAAATTGATAAATTCCTGGGCAGGTACCAAAATTGAATTAGGAAGAAGTAGAAAATCTGAACAGATCAATAACAAATAATGAGATAGAATCAGTGGTAGAAATCTTCTCAACAAAGAAAAGCCCAGGACTAGATAACTGTAATGCTGAATTCTACCAAATTTGTAAGGAAGACCTAACAGCAATTTTACTCAAATGAGTTTAAAAATGTGAAGAGGAAGGAATTCTTCCTGACATATTCTACAAGGCCAGCATTACCCTGATGCCAGAGGTAGACAAGGACTCAACAAACAAACAAAAAAGAAAACTACAGGTCAGTATCCATGATTGACACAAACACAAAAATCTTTAATAAAATACTAGCCAACCAAATTCAACAACATATCAAAGAGATAATACATTATGATTTAGTGGGACTTATTCCAGAGTCAAAAAGTAACTAAATATGTGTAAATTAATATATATGATACATGACATCAACAAAATACAGACTAAAAATCATATGATTGTATGAATAGGTACAGAAACAACATTTGATAAAATTCAACATCATTTCATAATAAAAACACACAGCAAATTAGGCATAGAAGAAACATACCTTTACATAATAGAGGCCATATGTGACAAACCCATGACTAATATCTTATGAAATGGAGAAAACTGAAGATCTTCTAAGAGCTGTAGCAAGATAAGGAGGATTACTTTTACCACTCTTTTTAAACACAACACAAGAAATCTTGCAGCAATCAAGCAAACAGAAATAAAAGGCTCCTATATTGGAAAAGAGAAAGTAAAATTTTCCCTCACACACATATATACACATATACATATATACACAGACACACATACATACACACATACTTAAAGACTTCACAAATAATCTTAGAACTGACAAAACAATTCAGTACATTGATAACAAATGGGCTGAGAAACAAATCAAAAAAGCAATTCCATTTACAATAGCTACTAAAACCTGAAATATCTAGGAATAAAATTTTAAAAGAAGGTGAAACACCTCTGTAAGGAAAATTACAAAATACTGATGAAAAAAATTAAAGAGGACACAAACAAATGGCAAATTATCCCCTGCTCATAGACTGAAATAATTAACATTGTTAAAATGACCATACCACACAAAGCAGTCTATAGCTTAAATGCAACCTCTGTCAAAATACTAATGTCATTTTTCACAGAAATAGTAAAAGCAATCTTACAATTCATATGGAACCAAAAAAAAAAAAAAAAAAAAAAAAAGCCTGAATGTAATCATGAGTAATAGAAAAAAAGAGCAGAGCTGGAGGCATCACACTAGCTGCCTTCAAAATATACTAGAAAGTATCTTAACAAAACCTAAATGATATTGACAAAAAAACAGAAACATAGACTAATAAAATAGAGAACTTGGAAATAAATTCATGTACTTAATAACCAAGTAATTCTTGACATTGGTGTCAAGAACATACACCAAGGAAAGGACACCCTCTTCAATAAATCATGCTGGAGAAACTGGAATTCATATGCAGAAAAATGAAACAAGTATCCTACACTCATTATATACAAAAATGAACTGAAAATAAATTAAATACATAAAATTAAGATCCAAATCTATAAAACTATAGCAGAAAACATTAGGGAAGTTGGTAAGGGCATTGATATAGTCAGATTTCACAACTAAGACCTAAAATGTACAGACAACAAAAACAAAAATAGGAAAATGGTACCCTATTAAAGTAAAAAAGAGTTCGCATAGCAAAGAAAACAATCAACAGAATGAAGAGAAAACCTGTAGAATAGCAGAAAATATTTGCAGGTAACTCATGTGACATTCTGGTCTAATACCCAAGAAT
Source organism: Rhinopithecus roxellana (assembly GCF_007565055.1). NCBI lineage: Eukaryota > Metazoa > Chordata > Mammalia > Primates > Cercopithecidae > Rhinopithecus > Rhinopithecus roxellana. Next base: position 45,760,340 of record NC_044555.1, read on the forward strand.
ACACAAAAAAGTTAAACAATTCAATAGCAAAATAATAACTACTAATAATGATCCCATTAGAAAGTGGGCAAAGGATATCAATAGATATTTCTCAAAATATGACATATGAATGGCCAAGAGATATATGAAAAAGTATTCAATATCAATAATCATCAGAAAAATGTAAATCAAAGCCACAACGAGATTTCATCTTACCCCAGTTAGAATAGCTATTATCAAAAAGACAAAAAATAACAAATGTTGACAAGCATGCAGAGGACACAGAATTTTTATACACAGTTGTTGGGATTGTAAATTAGCACAGTTATTTTGGAAAGTAATATGGAGGTTTTCAGAAAGCCAGAAAGAGAATTATCATGCCATCCGATTATCTCGCTGATGAGTACTTATTCACAGGAAAGAAAATCATTACACTAGGCTGGGCATGGTGGCTCATGCCTGTAATCCCAGCACTTTGGGAGGCCAAGGTAGGAAGATCATTTGAGGTCAGGAGTTTGAGACCAGCTTGGCCAACATGGTGAGACCCCGTCTGTACTAAAAAAAAAAAAAAAAAAAAAAAAAAAAAAAAAAAAATATATATATATATATATGTGTTAGCTGTGCGTGGTGGCATGTGCCTGTAATCCCAGCTGCTCCAGAGGCAGAGGCAGGAGAATTGCTTGAACCCGGGAAGTGAAGGTTACAGTGAGCCAAGATTGTGCCACTGCACTCCAGCCTGGGCGACAGAGTGAGACTCCATCTTAAAAAAAAAAAAAAAAAAAAAAAAAAAAAAAAAAAAAAAAAAAAAAAAAAAATCATTACACTAAAGGGATACCAGTATTTTCATGTTTTTAAAATAACTATTCACAAAAGCCCAGATATGGAATCAACTTAAGTGTGCATGTAAGGATGAATGAATGAAGAAAACATAGTATATAGGCAAAATGGAATACTATTCAGCCACAAAAAAGAATGAAATTTTGTCATGTGCATCAACATGGAAGGGACTGGAGGGAATTATCTTAAGAGGAATAAATGACGCACAGAAAGACAAATATTGGATGTTTTTACTTATATATGGGAACTAAAATGTTTGATCACTTAGAGAAAGAGAGTATAAAGATAATTGCCAGAGTCTAGAAAGGGTAGGGGGGATGAAGACGATTTGGTTAATTGGTATAAACATACAGTTAGAGAGAAGGAATACATTCTAGTGTTTCGTAGCATAGTAGGGTGACAGTTAACAACAATATATTGCATATTTCAAAATAACTCTAGGAGATTAGTAATGTTCCCAACACAAAAAAATTATAAGTGTTTGAGGTGATGGATATCCTAAATACCTTGATTTGATTAGTACCTATTGTATTTGTATGTATATATGAAAATATCACACATACCCCATAAATACGCACAATTTTTATGTATCAATAAAAATGATAAAAATGCAGAAATAACATTAAATTTAAAAATAACTAATGACTTTAAAACAATAAAGGAAATAACCAATGGAGAAACTGTATAGAAAATGTGAAGGAATTGGAACCCTTGTGTGCTGTTTCAGGGAATGTATGCAGTGCACGGTGTGTGGCATACAGTATGGAGGTTGTTCAAAAAAATTAAAATTAGAATCACCATATAATCCAGCAATTCCACTGTGGATATATATGTAAAAAATTGATAGCAGAGTCTCAATGATATATTCATCCACCCTTTTTAGCATTATTCACGATATTCAAGAAGTAGAAACAATAGCACTATCCTTTGACCAATAAATGGATAAGCACAATTTGCTATATACATACAATGGAATATCATTCAGTCTTGACAAAGCGGAAACCTTGTCACGTGCTACAACATGCATGAACCTTAAAGACACTATGTTAAATAAAATAAACCAATCACAAAATACAATGTATAATTCAACTTATATGAAACAGTTAATGTCAAATTCTTGAAAAGAAAATAGTATAGTGGTTTCCAGGGGCTGGGAAGAGGAGGAAATGATAAGTTTTTTAAATGGGTTTAGACCTTTTGTTTTCAAGATAAAGAATAAAAAGTTGTTGCACAGCAGTATTCGTGTACTTAACAGTATTTATACATTTTAAAATGGTTAAAATTGTAAATTTCATACTATTTGTTTTCTTTCTATAGTAAGAAATAAAAATAAGGGAATTAAAAGACAACATACGGAAATATACACCTGAAAAGATACACATTTTGAAAACCATAGGAATTATACTCAATAAAATAATGTATCCATCAGAAAGGATATTCTAACAAATAAATTTTAAAATATGGATTCATATTATTTATTACCATTAACAAAAGAAAGTGGTAATTAGAGAGAAGTACATTAATGATCTTTGTCATTAGACGGAATTTTAGGTTTAGGTTCAGTGACAAACATTTTTATTATTGGGAAGCTAATTTCCCTTCTGTGGAGGTACAAATGTACATATTTATGCCTATATACTTATTTGGCTGAAATTACACCTCCTATAAGACTTTAAAAATGTATGCTTCAATTTAAAGGGTGGTTTTCAAAAGTAATACCTGCTCACTCAAAAAAAGAATAATAAATACTGTAAAAAGTACATATTTCCTGTAATTCAAATGTCTGGCTTTTAATAATAATCTTATAGTGAAAATATGGAATAAATGACTTATTCACTGTAAGAATGAATACATTTTTAAAATATAATTTTAATTCATCTGTGCTTCATAGCTACAAATCTAGCAAATCTGTTGTTTTGAAATTAAATAGATAGACTCCTTGTACCTTTTGCATAAAGTACTTCATGATATAAAATTTCTGTTCAATGCCAAATTGTGACCAGAATTGAAACAGTAGTTAAAAAGCCATGTTTTATTTTATTTTTTTGCTTTTACTCAGATAAAAGGCAACGGTGACAAAAGTCATGTTTCAACAGATAAACCTGCTTTCCCAAGTATTAAAAATTATTTATTGACTCATCTTTTATAAATGATATCCATGTGCCAAAGATCAACAAGTTGTGAATTGTTTTACATAGTGTTGTTAGCTACCTAATAAGGGTGAAAACTATACTCTCCTGTTGATAAGAGGCAGAGTGTTATTTTAAATTTCAGTGATATTTGGGTGGTTATAGTACCATCTGATAAACTATTTGAGGAGGTACCAGTTCAAGATAGGCTGATAAAAAGTAGTTAGTACATGCCACTCTCATAGAGAGGAGGCAAAGTTGAGACTAAATACTAACTCTTCTAGTGGATCATCTAAAGATTATGTTGGGATCCATCAATTAAGCAATGAAACACAAAGAGAATATATAGGAGCAAAGCCAGGAAGCCACCAACCTGGGATTGGCATGGAGCCAAGGGGAGCTCTCTAATGTAAGGAAAGAGTGAATGAGTGAGAGCCCCCAGGAAATCTACACTTCTGTCATGGACGTTTGCAATCTTGGGCATAGGAGAATCCTCGTGACACCCTTGGGCCTCCAGATTGACCCAGCATGCTGCCTAGAGTCTGTGCAGAGACACTTCTTAAGCCCAGGTATAGCCCCATCGGCCTTCTATTTCTGAACACTCTAGTAGCAGCTGTCACGGCTCTGCCAACACAGTTAAAATAGATGCCACAGCCATGTTTTTGAGAAGTAGGCAGATTGCAGAACCTGCCTCTGCTGCTCCTTACCATGCAGGGCCCGCCAGTTTGGGCCCCCAGTAAAGTTGTTCCACCTCACCTGATCACAGAATTCATCTGTGGCTCTGCATTCCTCTAGGGCAGAATTTCCAGAGGTAAGTGACAGGCCTTCTGTGGTCACAGCTGTCGCTGTTCCCACCTTTACTGACCTCAGGCTCGGGAGGGAACAAAGAGATGTGCCTCCAATACCCTACAATTACCATACTGAGAGGTGGCCACACTGTTTACCACATGACCCCCTCCCTACCCACACTGCTCCTTGCCGGGCAGCCCCAGTTGGCTTGGGTCCCCAGTGTAGCTGCTCCACCTCCACCTGATCACTGTGGTCAGTTGCAGCTCTGTAATCTTTTGGGACAGAACTCCCAAAGGTAACTGACAGGCTCTCTGTGACCATCCTTGACACTGCTTCCACCTCTGCTGTCCTCAGACTAGGGAAATAACAAAGTGGCTGAGTGGTTTTACATGCTATCTACATGCCGTAGTCAATGTAATGAGAGATGACCAGACTGTTTACTGCGTGACCACTAACCCATGGCTCCCTCCTGAATAGGGATTGCTGTCTTCTGGCTTCCAGTGCACCCACCCTGTGCCCACCTGAGCATTTCAGCTGTGGCCCAGAGCCCTTCTGAAAACCTTACCTATAGGCCTGTGATCTTCCATCAGTCTCCCACCACCTAAGTGTTCTACCTGCCCCCAACCTGAGAGTTCAATTGGTGATCCAGAGATCAGCCTGCCTCTCCCCATCTCAGCCAGTACCTGAGCCCTGGGATAGCCTGAACATGGTCCAACCCCACCAGGATTCACAGATACTGTCCAGCAGAACATCTAAGGGTCTGGGAATTGTGGAACTACCTACTCCATTCCAACTCTGCTGCCACCTGACCACTTGTCTCACAGCCTGAAGTTGGGCCAACCCACCAGCAGACACCACAACAATCAACTCCCACATGAATATGCCCAAAGGAGGAGTCTTTCCTCCCTTTAACATAAAGGAACAGGGCTACCACATCAGAGAAAAGGCAAGTCATACACTATCTGTATCAGGCTGAGTGATAAAGTTTTTCTCTGAACCCAAAATGCCATAAGGAGTCATAAAACAAGCATTTATTGAGGCTCAAATGCATTATGGTCCAGGGATACACTACAGTGTGCATCTGAACTAAAACTCATGTGCCCTAGAATAGGGATGTTGTATTTCTATCTATCTAGGATGAGGAGCTAGCTCAGCTTGTTCATACTGCTGCAGAAATCTCAGTGCATTTCACCAGGAGCTCCTCCCAGTCACTCTTGTCAAAATTGTTGTCTATGCTCCTCATAGGGGTATTTGTGAGCAAATCAGGAGCTCCATCTCTTACCTCTCCCCTGCCCCCCCGTCCATGCAAAGAACTGCATGGGGCATGCTACAGTACAGTCCATTACCTGAAACAACAGAGAGCACCATGTTGCAAGCAAACATCAAGTACATGCCATCTGCCTGTGCCACAGTTGGCTCTTACTCATAAAAGCCATTTATTCACCTGTAGATCAAACTGCAGAGCTCAATATAAAACCTGCCAACAGAAGTGGCTATAGAAGCAAAATCAAAATACCCTAATCAACATACTCTGCAGTCACACCCTTTAGGGAGGGAGAAAAGGGAATTCATATGTAGAAAAAAAAATCCTTATCCATATCAAAATAATAACAAATTAGAAGTGCCAGCCTCTCTGGATGAGAAGGAACCAGTATAGAAATTCTGGCACCATGAAAAATGTGGATGCTGCAACACCAACAAAAAATTGCTCTAGTTCTCTAGCAATGGACTCTAACCAAAATGAAAATTTAGAAGTGACAGATAAATAAATCAAAGCATGGATTATAAGGAAGCACAACAAGATCCAAGACAAGTTGGAACATTAACATGAAGAAACATCTAAAACAATCCACCTAATCACCTGGATTGCCAATTGAACTCTCAAGTGGTGGGCAGGTATAACACTTAGGTGGATTAATAAGAGGTAAACATCTTAAAAACAAATAAATCAAAGCTTCTGGAAGTGAAAAACTCACTTAAAAATTTCAAAATACAATTGAAAGCTTTATCCATAGGCTAGAGCAAGCAGAAGAAAATAATTTTGGCGCTTCAAGACAGACCTTTTGAACAAACCCAGTCAGACAAATTAAAGAAAAGGTAATTTAAACCAATGAACAAAGTGTCCAACAAATATAAGCTTATGTAAAACAATCAAAACTATTATTGACATTCCTGAGAGAAGAAGTAAATAACGTGGAAAACATATTTGAGAGAATATTTCAAGAAAATTTTGCTAATCTTTCTAGACATCCAGATAAAAAAAAATCCAGAGAACACCTTCCAGATACTATACAAATGAATATTGCCAGGGCATACTGTCACCAGGCTGTCCAAGGCCACACTAAAGAAAAAATTATAAAGGCAGCTAGAGAATAAGGTAAAATCAAATACAACGGGAACCCCATCAGGTTAACAGTGGCATTCTTAACAAAAACCTTACAAGTCAGACTAGATTGATGGTGAATTTTCAGTATTCTTAAGGAAAAGAAATTACAATCAGGAATTTTGTATCCTACTACATTAAGCTTCATAAACAAAGGAGAAATAAAATATTTTCTATATAAGTAACCACTGGGAAATTCTGTTACCACAAGACCAGTCTCACAAAAGATCCTTAAGAGAATTCTACACATGAAAACAAAAGAACAATATCTGTTACCAGAAAGGACAAAAAAAAAAAAAAAAAAAAAAAAAAAAAAAAAAAAAAAAAAAAAAAAAAAAAAAAAACTTAAGTACACAACCCAAGGATGCTATAAAGCAACTACATAATTGAGACTACAAAGCAATCAGCTAATAACTTCGTGACAAAATCAAGACCTCATATATCAACATTAATCTTGAATGTAAATATTCTAATTGCCCCCCTCAAAAAGCACATACTAGCAAGTTGGATTAAAAAACAACACCCATTAACAGTTGTCTTCAAGAGACCGATGTCACATGTAATAGCACCCATAGGCTAAAAGTAAAAGATTGGAGAAATACCTATCATTCAAATCAAAAACAGTAACAAAAAGAGCATGGATCACTATATAGCAGATCCAATAAACTTTAAACAAATGACAAAAAAAAAAAAAAAACACAAAGAAATGCATTACATAATAATAAAAAGTTCAATTCATAAAGAAGATTCAAATATCTTAAATATATCCAATACTGGAGCATCCAGATTCATAAAACAACTACATCTAGATGTCTGAAAAGACATAGGCAGTCACACAGTATTAGTGGAGGACTTTGAAACCCCATGGACAGCATTACAAAGATCACGGAGGAAGAAATCTAACAAATAAATTCTGAACATAAATTTGACACTTTACCAGTTTGACATAATAAACATCTACAGAACACTTCACCCATCAAGCCACAGAATATATGTTCTTGTTACTTGCACATGAAACATACTCCAAAATCCATCAAATGCTTGGTCATAAAGCAAGCCTCAACATTTTCTTTTTAAAATAATGTCATGTTAACCATACTTTCAGAACACAGTGGAATAAAAGTAAAAATCAGTGTGAAAAATATCTCACAAACCCACAGAATTATATAGAAATTTAAAAACTTGCTTTGGAATGTCTTTTTGGTAAGCAGCAAAATTAAGGCAGAAATAAAAAATTTGAAATAAATGAAAACAAAAACACAACATAACAAAATCTCCAGAAGGCAGAAAAAGTACTGTTAAGAAAAAAGTCTATACTGCTCAATGCCTACATGAAGAAGCTAGAAAGACCTCAAATTAGCAATCCACAATCATACATACAGGAACTAGAAAACCAATAACATACTGACCGCAAAGTTAGCAGAAGAAAAGAAATAACTAAAATCAGAGCAAAACTGATAGAAACTAAGACCCTAAAATCCATGCAAAGTATGAATGAAACCAAAAGCTGGCTCCAAGAAAGAATGCACAAAATCAATTGATAGCCGGTTAGATTGAAAAAGAAAAAAGAGGTAATGTCCAAATAAGCACAATTAGAAATGACAAATGTGACATTACCACTGATTCCACAGAAATACAATAGATTATCAGAGAATATTATCAACAGCTCTATGTACATAAATTAGAAAATCTAGAGAAAATGGATACATTGCTGGAAACATACAACTTCCCAAGATTGAATCAGGAAGAAATTGAAAACCTGAACAAATTAATATTGATTTCTTACATTGAATATGTAATAAATAATTCTACCAAGCAATAAAAGTTTTTCCCACAATAGATGGATTCACAGCCAAATTCTACCAGACAAACAAATAACTGGTGCCAATTCCACTGAAACTATTCTAAAAAGTCCAGGAGGAAAACTCCTCCCTGACTCATTCTACAAAGCCAGCACCATCTTTATATAAAAACTGGCAAAGACACAATGAAGAAAGAATACTGCAGTCCAACATCCCTGAAAACGTAGATGAAGAATTCTTCAATAAAATACCAGCAAACCGAATCTAGCAGCATATTGAAATTTAGCTTACCACATCAAAAAAGGTTTATTTCAGGAACACATGTTTGGTTTAACATATGTAAATCAATAAATATGATTCACCACAGAAACAAATTAGAAACAAAAGTTATATGATTATTTCAATAGACACAGAAAAAGCTCGTAAAAGAATCCAACATCACTTCATGATGAAAAGCCCTCAACAAATCAAGAAAACTAGACAAGGAACATACCTCAAAATAATAAGAGTCATTTATGACAAACTCACAGCCAACATCATATTGAATGGACAAAATCTGGAAGCAGACCCCTTAAAAACAAGAAGGCACATATGCCCACCCTCATCACTCCTATTCAGCATTATACTAGAAGTACCAGCCATAGAAATCAAGCAAGAGAAAGAAATAAATGCCATCCAAATAGAAAAAGAAGAAGTCAAACTGCCTCTTTGTTGATGATGATTCTATCATTAGAAGACCCAAAAGACTCCACTAAACATTACTAGAACAAATAAACAATAAAATTAATGTACAAAAATCAGTAGCATTTCCATACATCAATAATGTCCAGGCTGAGAGTCAAATCAATAATGCAATCCCATTTACAACAGCCACAAAGAAAATGAAATACCTACGAATATAGCTAACAAAGAAGGTGAAAGACTTCTGCAAGGAGAACTACAAAACACTGCTGAAAAAAATTGGAACTGACACAAATATATACAAAAGCATTCCATGTTCACAGATTGGAAGAGTCAGTACAATTGAAGTGTCTACACCACCCAAAGCAATGTGCAGATTCAATGCTAGTCCTATCAAATTACCAATGTAATTCCTCACAGAACATGAAAAAGCTATCCTACAATTAATGCGGAAGTGAAAAAGAAGCAGAGTAGGCAAAACAATAATAAGGAAAAAGAAGAAAGCCAAAGAGACATTTCAAAACATTTCAAAACATTATATTATGTCATATATATATAATAGCTATATTATATATAACTTCAAACAGTATTATAATGCTACTGTAACCAAAACAGCATAGCAGTGGTACAGAAACACACACAGAGACAAATGAAACTGAATGGGAAGATAAGAAATAAAGCTGCACATCTACAACCATCTGATTTTCAACAAGTCTGATAAAAGCAATTTATTGGGAAAGGACTCCCCATTTGATAAATGGTGCCAGGAAAACTGGCTAGTCATATGTAAAATAATGAAACTAGACCCCTACCTCTCATCATATACAAAAATTAAGTCAAGATGCATTAAATAATTAAACATAAAATGTAAAAATATGAAAAACCTAGAAGGAAACCTAGGAAACAGTATTCTGGACATCATCCTTGGGCAATAAGTTGTTGTTAAGTCCTCAAAAGCAATTGCAACAAAAACAAAAATGGACAAATGGGACATAATTAAGCTAAAAAGTTTCTGCACAGCAAAAGAAACTATCAGTATAATAAACAGACAACCTACAGAATGGGAAAAATTATTCACAAACTATGCATCTGATAAAGGTTTAATATCCAGAATCTTTAAGGAACTTAAACAATTCAACAAGCAAAAAGCAAATAACCCCATTAAAAATTGGACAAAGGACACAAATAAACACTTCTCAAAAGAAGACATACAAGTAGCTAATGAAAATGTTAAAACAATGCTCAACATTACAAGTTATCAGAGAAATACAATTCAAAAAGACAATGAGATACCATCTCACATCATCCAGAATGGCTGCTATTCAAAAGTCAAAAAACAATAGATATTGGAAAGGCTGCACAGAAAAGGGAAGGGAACAGTAACATATTGTTGAAGGTAATGTAAATTAGTTTGGCCATGTGGAAAGCAGTTTCGAGTTGCTCAAAGAACTTTACATAGAACTATTATTTGACACAACAATTCCATTACTGGGTATATATCCATAGGAAATCATGTAATTCTACCAAAGACACAAGCACTGATGTTGTTCATTGTAGCACTATTTTTAATAGCAAAGATGTGGAACCAACCTGTGTTCCCATCAATGGTGAATTAGCTGAAGAAAGTATGATGCATATACATCATGGAATACTAAAAATCTATATTAGCCAGGTTTCTCTAGAGGGACAGAAATAATAGGATAGATGTATATGTAAAGGGGAGCTTATTTAGGAGTACTGACTCACACAATCCAAAGGTGAGGTCCCACAATAGGCCGTTTGCAAGCTGAGGAGCAAGGAAGCTAGTCTCAGTCCCAAAACCGAAGAACTTGGATTCTGATGTTTTAGGGCAGGAAGTATCCAGCATGGGAGAAAGATGGAGGTCAGAAGATCAAACCGGTCTAGTCTTTCCATGTTTTTCTACCTGCTTTTATCCTAAGCCATTCTGGCAACTGATTAGATGGTGCCTACCCAGATTGAAGTTGGGTCTGCCTCTCCCAGTCCACTGACTCAAATGTTAATCTCCTTTGGCAACACCCTCACAGACAAACCCAGAAACAATACTTTGCATCATTCAATCCAATCAAGGTGACACTCAATATCAACCATCACATCAGCTATAAAAAGTAATTCAATAATATTATCTGCTGTAACATGGATGCGGGGGGGGGGGGGGCATTATCCTAAGTGAATTAATCCAGTAACAGAAAACCAGATACCACATATTCACAATTACAAGTGGGAGCTAAACATTTGGCACACAAGGACATGAAGATGGGAAAAATGCAGACTGTGGTCTACTGGAGGTGGGAGATAGAAAAGAGCGGAAGGTCTGAAAATCTACCTATTGGGTAGTGTGCTCATTACTTAGGTGATGGGATCAATTATACCACAAACCTGAGCATCATGCAATATACCCATGTAACAAACCTGCACATGTACCCCCGAATCTAAAATAAAGTTGAAAATTAAAAAAATAAACTATTTTGATAACTTTCAGAAAAATGTGGAATTTCAATACTTAATGTCTTAGCAGATACAACTGTCAAGAATTGTAAGATAATTAATAGAAAAGTTTGGCAGTATAAATATAATTTCATTTATCATATTACAAACTGAATGTCTGTTTCTACAGATCTATGCTAAAGAGTCCAGTTGACACTGAGTAGGTGCATCTCTATTATTTTATTTTCATGCATAACATTGTGTTACCTATGAGACAGTAAAACCTTAGGGGTGAACCTCCAACTGTTTAAAAATCTATATGACAAATTGTAAAAATAACTAAAACAATATGAAAGGTTGGCTAAAATTATATGTATCTCATATGGAAAATGAAAAGCATAACTAAGATTTTATCCCTTGTAAATTTAGGCAAATATTTTAAATGTAATACTTCGGATTTCAAAGGAAAATAATCATAGATAAATTTAAGCAAGCATTACTTCTTACAATGGTGTGTTGGATATTGAGATTTAGTTTAATATTTAAATCTGATCTTTGATAATTTTTAAAAAATGAACACAAAACACACATGTCAAAACAGTTCTCAAATTGATCTTAATGCTATGGAAAATAAAAAAAACAACCAACTTTCATTAACCACATATAATGTGGATGCAGCCTTATATTTTGTGCTACCTTATTATTTCTAGCTGAGAAAATAATGTAAATAAATGATAACATTTTACTTGGTATGTATGTCTTCTAATAATGTCAAAATGATGATAAATTCAGAAATGAGTCTCAAAAATATACCAGAGATATTGAATGAACTGAAGTAGTTAAAATAATGATTTATGATATGGTTGCTTGGTAATTATATATTTTGCATGTAGCTATTTTGCATTTAATCTTCAGAAATCATTCCCTTGCAGTGTATTGATATCTATTTAGGCAAGATTCTATCCTATTTTTTTAAAGACTGATAATGTCTTCTACATGAGATTTCCTCATGCAATATTATCATTTTTTAAGACATATTACAGCAAGTGAGAGGGATGATGGGCTGTAAAATAAATGTTGATAAGTGGAATCTATCCTTTTGGCGGTACTGTAAATAGGAAACAGAATGTGAAATTCATAGTACATGTGGATCTCCATCTTTCTAGTAGTTAAAATAACTGTTTTAACTTTAACAGCAAACATAGTCCTTGGCTTTGAAAACTTGAAATAAATCAGATCTCACCATATAATTCTTCACATACTGCCAGTTACTTACTCTTCATTTTCTTAATTTAGTTGCCAGCCCTTTGTCACTAATACAAATTATTTTTATAAAGGCCAATGGGTAATTTTCACATGGAAGCACATGCTTGCCTACACAAGATCCTAGTCCACAATTAATTTATGGATTTCCCTACTGCCATGTACATTACTTTTATCCAGGGGTTCTTAAACTTAAAGCTTGAAGATATCCTCAGGGAAAAAGATGATTATAATCTTCATTTGAAGAAAATGTTAATAGGAGTATTTTACCTTAATGTTGACAGTGATGACCTCCTTAAAAAACAAGCAGCAAAGTCTCATCCTAACTTGTTCTCTTGGCCTTTCACCAGCAGAAAATTTGCCAAGTGGGAGATATTTGGATTCTCTTCTTTGTGTGGCTTTCCCAGCTACCTTTCATTCAGTTAAAGAATAATGCATTCAGCCAGCCAGCCTGAAGGTTTTGTGGAATGTTTGCATTCCTAACTTTAGGAAATAAGGACTCCAAGATGTTAGGAAGCCCTCTAGGGAAGTTGGAAAAATTATCTTTCTGAGACAGCCGCTCTAAGTCTCTCTATCTGTCATCCTTATCCCTGCAACTTGTCTATACCCTTCATGGTCCTTGTTATCTTATCCTAAGCCATGCTGGCAGCTGATTAGATGGTGCCCACCCAGATTGAAGTTGGGTCTGCCTCTTCCAGTCCACTGACTCACACGTTAATCTCCTTTGGCAATACCCTCACAGACACACCCAAAAACAATACTTTGCATCCTTCAATCTAATCAACAGACTTTAAACTATATTTTACTACATTTTATTCTCTCTCTTTCTCTCTTTCTTTCTCTATGTGTGTGCCGGGGGGTGGAGTGGTGGTGAGGGGGTATTGGTCTGTGCATGAAATAATCCCTGCTATTATTAAGAAGGACTACGTCTTATATAATGTTCTATTCTTCACAAAACATTCCACAGTACATAACAAATAGAAAGTATGCAAAAAACTATCTCTTCTCTCAATTAGTAATTTTTAGGACTTGATAGTATATTATTTTTATTTGACTTATATGTGTGCATCTTATTTTCTTAATTATTAGTAGGTTTCATAAGGGCAAACACCATATCCTATGCTTCCTTTTACATCCAGAGGTGTCACATAAAATTGTTTACAGATAAGGTGCATGAAAATGATATACTGTTTTTTAATGATGTGCCAGATATTATATGCTTTACGAGTTTTATATCTTTACAACAAACTTATAAGTTAGGCATTATTATTATCACTATTTTAATGGTATGAAAACTGACATTTAGAAATTTTCAAAGTCATAAGCTAGTAAATAGAGTGAGATTCAAATTCAGCTTATTGTAAGCTAATTGTAAATGATTTCAGACTGCAATAAACTTGCCTGGAGAGAGATGACTTTCTGACATCCGTGATATAACATTACTTAAGTTGTCACCTACTTTATTTGCATATATGATTAGCTGCAAGCCCTGGATAGGAAGTCATCCCTCCCTAAGGAACAGTACTAAACATCTATGAGCAGTACTTCCAAACAACAAATAGACTCCCAGACTTTGAAAATTTGAAGTGATCTTAGAAATTATCTAATCCAAACCGTAATGAGCACGAGTAACTTCATTTTCCATTCAGTGCTCTTTTCATTACACCAGGCTCATTTTCTTCCTTACAAAATCTGTTTTTCCATTTACAGTGACCAGCACATTAACTAAAACACAGTTGGCTTTCAATAAACATTTACAGAATGAATTTTACAAATGAGGAAATCAATGTTCAAAAAAGGGAATTGACTTACCTAAGCTCAGAGAACTAGTGACTAGCAATAATTAAAACTTACAATTTCCTGTCTGTCTGTCCAATGTTCTATTCACTGTTTCCTGATGATTTAATTACTTCAAGATATATCTAATATTTGTTATTAATACATGTGTGTAAAAAGCAAAGATCAGATCTGGAGCTAATGTCCCATAAACTTGAAATGATTCTTAGCAAATCACTTAATTGTTTCACATTTCTGTTGTCCCTGTAATAAATCACTTGAGTAAGAGCATCTCCAAGTCATCAAAAGTCTATGTGGTTATCGTTTAAGAGAGAAAATGAGTTTGCATTTGTGAATTTTATAAACATGCACTTTCTAGCCATCACTTAGAGTCATGGAACTTTTTTTTTTTTTAAATACTGATATCCAGTTGTCTAGTTGTCAACAAGGTGCTAAAATATTCTTCAAGTTAGCAAATGTTTTAATAATGAGAATGTAAAAATAAATCTCATTGATGATGGTGATAAATGCTATTCTAGGTCCCTTCTGTACTGTATATTAAAAATGCTATTTAGAATAGTACTTACTGGAAATAAATAAAAAATAGTGAATCAGAAAATCTCAAATAATTAGAGTTAAATGCATTTATTTCTATTTTTTTAATATGGGATTATATAGGATGAAAAAACTAGTGTTACACTTATGTGAAAAAAAAGCAGAAAATAAGATGAGACAATATTTTACATATTAATTTTTGGCTATCACCAGCATTTGACAAACTCCTGTTGAGCAAGAATCATTGAGACACAGAAAGAAAAAAAGAAAAATTTTGATCCACAGCTTATCCACATCCGTTATTGGTTAGCCATTCCCATCTATATTCTCCTCTCACAGTATACAACTGCTCACAGCAGCTAGCAACTGAAAAAATTGAAAAAATATTGTCTGTAGCTCATTTCCTGTTGGCCACTGTTAAGCCCAAGGGTTCTCAAACTAATGTATACTATAGCATTATCTGGGGACATTTTTTAAAATGTATTTTTCTGGCCTTCACTGCTCAGACAATTTGAGTTAATATGCCTGGATCTAGTAATTCACACATCTAACATTATTATTTTAAATGTGCTTTATATACTATATGGTGAAAATATACATATGAAGACTGATGTTTGGAGAATATATCTGTTATGTAGTCAAGAGACTGGGAGAAATATTGAAAGCTATCTCTACATTGACCAAATACATAATCATATAGTCACATTCCTTTGGTCTCTGCTAATATATATCACTTGGAGCTGTACTGCAGTTTTCATCGTTTTTAAAAAAATATAATTTCCTTAATAGCCACTATAGATTTAAAAAACTATACAAGTATTCAGAATTCACATTTAGATGACTTGAAAGAAGAATCTGTTGAGTCTTCCTGAAGCATTTAGAAATACCTACTTACATGATAAATATTGTCCTATCAATTCAATTGATCTCCCTAAGGACTTCTAGTGGGCAATTCAATTTCAAAGTATGGTTTAAATAACTATGTATTTGAAAGTAATATAACTACATTTTTAAAAAAATGTGTATTTTAGTCTTAGGTTTCCTGCCATTCAATCTGGCCTTATCCTGTATTGCTTGGAATAAGTAAGACTAGGCTTTTCAAATCTTATCTTCCTAGTTACACCACATTGAAAATTTTAAACAGTGGAGATGCTCTGGCTGCAGTATTTTCAATGCATCTCTGTTCCATAGAGACATTTGTCCAGTCAAGCTAGTCTAAGTGAAAAACATAAATGATACCACTTTTGGGTCTCAACTCACTGGCTGTGAGCATGGAAAGAGGCCATGTTATAATTTTTAACCCAAAGTTATGGTACGATGCTTCTCTAAGTTTTTCTTTTTCTAGGGGCACATATAGAAGAAATATATAACCTTAAAGAAAATAAAACTTTTAGGCTATATTTATATATACCATCATTGGCCAATTGGTTAACTGATATTATCCTTTTTAGAGCACTAACTCCTCAGTCACATTGCACAAAGTCAAATGGCCCCCTCTTGGGTCCTTCCTCAATTCAGACCAATCAAAGATATATATAATGAGCCTACTGTAAGGCAAATACTGTGGACTTATCCTTTATTTTTAAATTTTTGATATTTAAAACATTTTATTATGAAAAATCAAACATACACTATAATAAAGAAAACAGCGTAATGATCATTTGCCTACACACCATCAAACTTCAAAAGTATCAACATTCTTACACTCTTTTTTTTTTTTTTTGAGCAATATAAAGTCTTGCTATTCACATTTCAGGCAATAAACCAGCAGCAATGGCATCACTTGGGAGTTTGTAAGAAATGCAGAATTTTAGCACCACTGCCCCAAGAAGTAATAAATCAAAATGTGCATTTCAAAAAGATCTCTACTTGTGCACATTAAAATTTGAAAAGCACTGGTACAAAGTAAATGCCAGAAAGCATATCTTATAAATGTACTTCCTACCATGCAGATAAACTGTATTTCATTCTGTGTAGAATTCCATGCAAAATGAGATTTTGTTTGTAGAGTTAAAAAAATAAATATTTTATTTTACAATATAATTAAGATGTGAGACTATGAGGAAATATCTGCCATATACCATCATGAAGAATTATTTTAGCGGTGTTGGTTCTTTGGAGATGATATACAATCTTCAGTCTGGATATACTGGTTTAGAGAGCATGAAATGTTATTATATTATGTTTTACAGATGTGGACTCGTCTTCAAAAATAGTATCTTATACAAGAATTGAAGGGAAAATATATCAACAATGTATATTAGATATGAAAATCCCAAGATTGGAGGACAATACTTTCTCTTGTCATCTTTTGTTTGGCCTAGCCAACAACTGCTTATTTTGAAACCAACTGAATAAGATCATACTTGACTTAGAATCAAACTGAAAATCATCCATTTTTTTCCCAAGATACGGTATTTGCCTTAGGAGGCTACTCATGCCTTTTTATACAACTGTAAGAAGTTGCCAAGGTGGGATTAAAGTTAATAACATGGCAATGTTAAATTTTGAATTTTCAGGTCTTCGTTTAATTTATGCTTAATTATTTTTTTAAAGATATATTATTTTTAATAACTGACCAGGATGCTACCTAACTGATGAAATAATTGTGCACACTGAAGGCAGGGCTTCTCATCTTGGTTTGTCACTTTCTGCATTGCCATGGGGAAATTTCTTAACTTCACTTATTTCTTCACCATGATTATTGCTACTATATTAGTCAATATTAATTTAATATATAACACCAAAGAGGTTAAGAAAATTTAATTCTTTTTCTATTTTAAAAAATTTTCTCACTCTTCATCAAGCTGCAAATTAAATTAATGGCAATCAATGAGTTTAGATTTAAGATATATTACAGTTGACACTTGATTAGGCACCATATCTATTTAACTAGCTGCTTTTAGCACAGTGGAATTCTTAAAATATTATATCAAAATAATAAGAAAAATTTCAATATGAATAGAGAATATTATTAGGTGTTATGGCACATTACTTCTTCAGGTATGCCTGGTCATTGCTATAACACTAGAACATGTATATGAAGGGGCAACTGCTATTTGCTCTTAATGATCCAGTAATCTAAGGATCTTATGAGCAAGCATACTTAAGAGGCTTTCACTTTCATCAATGAGCAAAGTAATTTTTGTTTCAATACAAATAGAGTACTATTTCAGAACTCATCAGGGAGCAAATTTACTCAATGAAATATTTACCAAGAACATTATACATCCGCAGTGCTATACTTAACTAGGAAGGCTATAAAGAGGCTATTGGTTACAATCCAATAGCTCCAACAGCTCCATGTTTTCCAAGAGCTTATTATTTAATTGAAGTCAAAGCATAAACACATTTCCAAGATATAAAAAAGGCAAGTATGCAGGTAATGTCATAAGGCAGTAGAATATATATACCATGAGTACTGGTATTAAATATTTAAAAGATCAGAGGAAAGAGAGGGATAAAAAATAACCAGGATGGTCATGGACTATTTCTTATTGGAAATGGAAATTCAATTAAGCCCTTGAAGATTAGAAGTATTTGGGCAGCAGGTTAAAAAATAGAGTACACAAGGAGCGTAAATAAAAATGTAGAAGTAAAAAATAACTTGGCATTTTCAAGGGATGATAGGTAGATCACCCTGACTTCCATGGAGAGTTAATGAAGAATGTAGTGGGAGAACAGGTTGGAAGGTGGACTGGAGCCAGACTATAAAAAGTCATAAATAACCAGTAATAGAAAACCACAAACCTGAGGATAAATGCCTTAATGGAAAGTATTTTTCAAAGAGTTGTACAAACTTCATCAAAGCATTAAAAATATCCATTGTATTTGAATAACTTTACAACAAAAATAAGCACCCCATTATTTACATCCTTATACAATGAAAACATGGAAAACATATATATGAAAATGCTAGTAGTGAGGTCAGACTTCTGAGATGATGGAGCAAGCAGCTCAGAGATGATGGAGTAAGAAGCTCAGAGGAACCTGTTATTGTCTGGTTGTTTATGTGTACCCAAATTCATGGATTGAGATCCTAATCCCCAAGGTAATAATAATAAGAGGTGATGCCTTTAGGGTGTGATTAGATCATGAGGGTGGAGCCCTCATGAATGGGATTAGTGCTTTTATAAAAGAAGCCCAAAAGAAGCACCTCACCCTTTCAGCTGTGCAAGAATACAGTGAGAAGTCTCCATTTACAAACCAAGAAATTTTCCCTCAACAGACAACAAATTTGCCAGTATCTTGATCTTGGACTTCCCAGCCTCTAGAACTGTAAAACATAAATTTTCATGGTTTATACACTACACAGTCTATGGTATTTTGCTATGGAAGCCCAAACAGATGAAAACAGACCCTTTTCCTAGCAAAAGAACGATTTAACTGATCAAATTCTTTTAAAAACACTCAAAACTTCTGAAAATAGTCCTGAGGGCAAACAATAGAGAATCAATCATGAAAGAATATCAAATCTTGGTAACAATATCATGAGTCTGTGGCATTTGAGCCACCACCCACTCCATTATACGTCCTTCCTTAGCTCTGTGTTATGGAAACTCTACCCTGTTTGTATGCAATCTGTAAGGTGGGGACTCCTTTTTCTCTCAGCTCCAGTCTGGTATGTTTTCATTCCCGAAGAAACAGGCTGCTTGTTTGTTTTATTCCTTTCAGCCATGAGTTATAGAAGCTTTATTCTGGGTATGCAGCAGAAACTTGTTTTCCCTACCCCACCAGGCCTCATTAATTAATAGAAGTTCTACCAAGTACAGCAGGTTGAAAATACTGGGCCCTATGAACCTTACTGGACTATGCTAGTAGTGCAGAGGCTCCATGTTCAGGAAAGCAAGATGAGAAGACTAGGGGATGCCACCTGTCCCCCAGAACCCACTCACAGAATACAGTTGTCATTCAGGTCCCCTGCACCCAGCTCTAGTGCAAAGGTGTAGTGGTTCTGTCCAGGGAGAAAGGCAAGAAACACACACAATAAGTTGAAAGAACTCCACAACTCTGCCTAAAAAATAACTTGATTCGAAATAGAGATTGGAGAACTCCATGTCTAATATTGTAAAAAAATGTGAGATCTTTTTGAAGAACAATTAAGAGGAGACTGGTACCTTCACAGTACAAGCAAAACAACAAAGTAGCCAGAAGTTTAATAAGAGATAATTAGGAAAGTGCTCTCTTGAGAGTACAGTAAGTTCTAGGCGTTGGGAAATCTGTACATACGTGTTAAGCTGTATCCACTTGGAAGCAGTAGGAGCAAGATGAGAGGCAGATTTGGAAGCATTTCTTTTTGTTTTGTTTTGTTTTTGTTTTTGAGACAGAGTCTCGCTCTGTTGCCCAGGCTGGAGTGCAGTGGCCCAATCTTGGCTCGCTGCAACCTCTGCTTCTGGGTTCAAGCGATTCTCCTGCTTCAGTCTCCTGAGTAGCTGGGATTACAGGCGTGCACCACCATGCCAGGCTAATTTTTTGTATTTTTAGTAGAGATGGGGTTTCACCATGTTGGTCAGGCTGGTCTCAAACTCCTGACCTCGTGGTCCCCCCACCTCGGCCTCCCAAAGTGCTGGGATTACAGGCATGAACCACCGTGCCTGGCAGAAAGCATTTCTTGATACACGCAGACACATCAACAGAAAGCTGAAACTTTACTGGCATAAGGGGCTTGAATGCAAACTATGACCAAACACTGACTAGACAGTAAGCTACTCTGACCCAAGGTTGACTTCTAGGAATCCAAGTTTAAAAATAATATCACAGTAATCCCCAAAACTTAGAAGACTGTGTACACACTGATGATTGCACTCTCTTAGCTGTGCTCAGAGAAGGAATCTCTAAGCTGCTACTGCCTGTATGAATGTGGGGGAAATACATTTAACTTCCTGAACTAGCAGCCTCCAAACCAGATACACATATAATGGTAAATGGCAAAAATCTAATAGGCTAAGGGGACTGTATCACAACTTTTGCTCAGTAAGTGGCTTATGGTGAAACAAGAGTGACCCCTAAGTGGTCAGGCTAAAAAGAAAAAAATACAAAAAACAAACAAACAAACAAACAAAAAAAAACAAAAAAACAAAACAAAACAAAACAAAAAAAAAAAAAAAAAACAAGCGAACAACATAAACAACAACCCTTGGAGTGGGAATCAGAATCCAAAGTTTCAAGTTTGTTTTTACAATGTATTATCTAAAATGGCTTGTTTTCAATAAAAATAACAGAATATACAAAGCAACAGGAAGGTGTAACCCAGTCACAGAAAAAAAAACAAAACAAAAAAACAGGCAATGGAAACTAACTTTGAAGGTGTTCAGGTAGTGAACTTAGCAGACAATGAATTCAAATTTATTATAAATATATTTAAAGAACTGAAGTAAATCACACTTAAATAAGTAAATAAATGTGTGATGATAATGTCTTATCAAATAGATAATACCAACGGAAAGATATTAATTATCTTTGAAAATAGAAATTCTGGAGTTAAATTTCTATAGCCAAAATAAACAAAAATTCACTGCAGGACTCAATAGTAGACTTGATAAGTCAGAAGAAACAACCAAGAAAATTGAAGGTTGGACTGTTGTGTAAAGTTGCCTTGACTGGCCTGGATGCAGGGCTGTGCACCACCCACCACAATGCCAGCTGCAGCTTTATCTCAGACTCTGGCTCCCACCTGGCTTCTGGCATTCCAGACGAAGTGGCCTTACACATGCACTTCTCACAGTCTTTGCTCTCCATAAAGTAGTTTCTGGACTGCATATATGTGAGTGCTAGTGAAAAGGCATCATTTGTGCTTCTGCAGTAACACTTGCTTATTAAATTAGCAAATATAATAAAAGGAATAAGTCTTCTTTCACATAATCTTCTCAGGACATCATCAGTTCAATTGGTATAAAGCTTGTATACACAGAGTCTTCAGGAGCATCTTGATTTTTAAGGACAAAAGCACATAAAGATGCTAAAACGATTCACTACTTTACAGATACTGTGATATGGATCAGGAACCGA
Source organism: Rhinopithecus roxellana (assembly GCF_007565055.1). NCBI lineage: Eukaryota > Metazoa > Chordata > Mammalia > Primates > Cercopithecidae > Rhinopithecus > Rhinopithecus roxellana. The sequence continues at coordinate 45,781,987 of NC_044555.1, forward strand.
CACAATGACATCCTTTCTACGATGGCCCAGAATGTGATTGAAGAGGAAAGCTTTGGAATAGATCCTGTCATCAGAGTGCTCAGTACTTTTTGAATCATTTTTACATGAGTTGCCTTTCAACTAGAATGTTACTCTATCTGCACTCTTTATTGTTTGGTGAAAAAGACGAAGTCTATCTCCTGAAAAACATATTGCAAACATAAATACAAACTGCAATGTAGACAAAGTTATTAAATATGGCTATGAAAATGCTACACATCTGTGTGATTTGTATTATATTAATTCTTCCATATTCAAACATGCAGAAGTAAATGTAAAGCCATGACGACAACCAATGTAAGTGGGTGATATACCATCGTATCTGTTTCACCTGGTGTTTGAATTTTTTAAGAATGCAATGAGAACAACTATGGGCCATCATGTCAATGAAGTGTTTGTCCTCCTATTCATGTTTCTGTTACACTGGGTAATAAAGATTTGACTGTAAAATGAGTCACTGAGGAGGTAGTGTTCTTTTGAGGGAAACTGACAGACTCTTCATCTACATGTGTTCAGCTGCACCACATCCTGGTGCTGAGATTTTCTGAGCAGTGCTTCTGGCTAGGTTTGGTTACAGATTGCCCATGTCATGTCTTTATGCACAATACTACCAAGGAGAACTAATGCTATATTCCCTGGAGGGTTATGAAACAGACACAGCTATCTACATTAGAGCACTGTCAACAGAGTCAATAGAAAGACTCCAAGTGTATAATAAAACTGCCTGGAAATATTACAACACTTTGAGGCTGATGACTGACATGTTCCCAGTAGGGACCCAAAAGGCATGACAATTTTATACAGTTCTTATGTACGCTTGGGATACCTGGACAATTCAAATTTAGTTACATTTGAAAGTGATGATGTCTAAAACTACATTATTCTAAATACTTCTTGTATTTTTTTTTTTTTTACAATTAACTCTTCAGGTAGAATAAATGAAAATTAAATTCCATTTTTGCCTGTTAAATATCCTAAAGAATGAAACTGTACCTATTTTCACTCATTTTTTTCATAATTAGACATATTTTTAAACATCCATTGTTTTGATTAACTTTTCTCTTTATGGTAGACTTTAGAACCGTGGGAGTTTTTGAATTTCTACATAAAGTAGTGTAGTTTTTGGATTTTATCCAAGAGACTAAAATCAATATGTGGAAGGCATATCTGCACTCCCATGTTGACTGCAGCATTCTTCACAATAGTCAAGATATGAAATCAACCTAGTTGATGAGTGAATACAAAATGTGGTGTGTATATATATATACACACACACATATACACATATATACACATATATACGTGCACGCACACACACACACATATATATAAAATACACACACACACACAATGGAATTCTATATTGCCTGAAGAATAATAAATTCTATCATTTGCAACAACATGGATGAATCTGGAGGACATGATACTAAGCAAAATAAGTCAGGCACAGAAAGACAAATACCACACTGTCTCACTTACATGTGAAATCTAAAAATGTCAGACTCATAGAAGCAAAGAATAGAATGATGATTATCAGAAACTTAGCTGGGTGGGGGGTGTGGGAGAGAAGGAATGGGGAGTTGTTGATCAAAGTTTTCAGATATACAAGAGGAATAGATTTTGAAATCAATTACACATCAGGTTGACTATAATCAATAGTAATGCATTGTAAACCTTAAAATAACTAAGAGATGGGTTTTTCATGTCCCTGTCTCCTTCAGTTCTACTCTGATCTTAGTTATTTCTTGCTTTCTGCTAGCTTTTGAATTTGTTTGCTGTTGTTTCTCTAGTTATTTCAATTTTGATGCTAGGGTGTCAATTTTAGATTTTTTCTGCTTTCTCTTGCGGGCATTTAGTGCTATAAATTTCCATGTACACACTGCTTTAAATGTGTCCCAGAGATTCTGGTACATTGTGTCTTCATTCTCATTGGTTTCAAAGAACATCTTTATTTCTGCCTTCATTTCGTTATTTACCCACTAGTCATTCAGGAGCAGGTTATTCAGTTTCCATGTAGTTCTGCAGTTTTGAGTGAGTTTCGTAATCCTGAGTTCTAATTTGATTGCACTGTGGTCTGAAAGACTGTTTCTTATGATTTCCATTCTTTTGCATTTGGTGAGGAGTGTTTTACTGCCAATTATGTGGTCAATTTTAGAATAAGTGCGGTGAGGTGCTGAGAAGCATGCCTCAGAAATAACACCACACATCTACAACCATCTGATCTTTGACAAACCTGACACAAACAAGCAATGAGAAAAAGATGCCCTGTTTAATAAATGGCGTTGGGAAAACTGGCTAGCCATATGCAGAAAGCTGAAACTGGACCCCTTCCTTAGACCTTATACAAAAATCAACTGGAGATGTATTAAAGACTTAAATGTTAGACCTAAAACCATAAAAACCCTGGAAGAAAACTTGGGCGGTACCATTCAGGACACAGGCATGAGCAAAAACTTCATGTCTAAAACACCATAAGCAATGGCAACAAAAACCAATATTGACAAATGGGATCTAATTAAACTAAAGAGCTTCTGCACAGAAAAAGAAACTATCATCAGAGTGAACAGGCAACCTACAGAATGGGAGAAAATGTTTGCAACCTCTCCATCTGATAAAGGGCTAATATCCAGAATCTACAAAGAACTTAAACAAATTCACAAGAAAAAAAAAAAAAAAAAAAAAACAAAAAAAAACAACAACAACAAAAAAAAAAAACGACCCCATCAAAAAGTGGGCAAAGGATATGAATAGACACTTCTCAAAATAAGACATTTATGCAGCCAACAAACATGAAAAAATGCTCATAATTGCAGGTCATTAGAGAAATGCAAAGCAAACCACAATGAAATACCATCTCATGCCAGTTAGAATAGCGAGCATTAAAAATTCAGGAAACAACAGATGCTGGAGAGCATATGGAGAAATAGGAATGCTTTTACACTGTTGGTGGGAGTGTAAATTATTTCAACCATTGCGGAAGACAGTGTGGCTATTTCTCAAGGATCTGGAACTAGAAATACCATTGACCCAGCAATCCCATTACTGGGCATATACCCAAAGAATTATAAATCATTCTACTATAAAGACACATGCACACATATGTTTACTGTGACACTATTCTAAATAGTAAAGACTTGGAACCAACCCAAATGTCCATCGATGATGGACTGGATAAAGAAAATTTGGCACATATGCACCATGGAATACTATGCAGGTATAAGAATGGATGAGTTCATGTCCTTGGCAGAGACATGGATGACCCTGGAAGCCATCATTCTCAGCAAACTATCACAAGAACAAAAACCAAACACTGCATGTTCTCACTAATAAGTGGGAGTTGAACATGGAGAATACATGGACACAGGGACGGGAACATCACACACCGGTCTTGTCGGGGGATGGGGGGCTAGGGGAGGGATAGCATTAGGAGAAATACCTAATGTAGGTGATGGTTTGATGGGTGCAGGAAACCATGGCACGTGTATACCTATGTAACAAACCTGCACATTCTGCACATGTACCCCAGAAATTAAAATATAATAAAAATAAATAAATAAATAAAATACAAAAAAAAAGTTAAAAAAAAAAAAAAAGCCTAAGAGAGTGAATTTCAAATGTCTCATAACAAAAAATAAGTGAGTCGATGGATATGTTACCTAGCTTGGTTCAATCATTCCACATTGTATGTATATGTAAAAACAACCTATTGTACTTCATAAACTTATACATTTATGCCTAAATTAAAAATAATATTAATTTTAAGGACAACTAACAGAGTAGGAGAATATACTTGCAAATTATATACATTCACGTGTTGCTTAACAACGTTCTGAGAAGTACATTATTAGGCAATTTCGCCATGTGAATTTTGTCACGTAGGATGTATTATACTTACAAAAACCTAGATAGTGTAACCTACTACATATCTAGGCTATATGATATAGCCTATTGTCCCTAGGGTACAAACTAGTACAGCCTGTTATTGTGCTGAATACTGTAGGTAATTGTAATAACACAATGGTATTTGTGTATCTAAATATATCTAAACATAGAAAAGGAGCAATAAAAATGCAATATAAAAGATTTTTTAAATGGTACACCTTTATAGGGTACTTACCACGAATGGAACTTGCACAACTAGAAGTTGCTCTGGGTGAGTCAGTCAGTGAATGACAAGTGCATTTGAAGGGCTAAAATGTTAGTGTATACTATTGTAGACTTTATATATACAGTACACGTAGGCTATACTAAATTTGTAACACAATTATTTCTTCAAAACTAAATTAACCTTCACTTAATGTAACATTTTATTTTCTATACTTTTCTAAATTTTTTACAATTTTGACTTTTTATGTGCAAACAAATTTTTCAACTCTTTTATAATCTTATGGGACCACCATCATACATGCAGTCCACCATTCGCTGAAACTTTATTAAATGATATTTGACTGTTTCTCATAAGGGAATTTTATTCAGAATATATAAAGAACTCTCGAAATTCACAAATGGAAAGACAAATAATGCAATAAAATGTAAAAATGATTTAAACAGACATTTGGCTAAAGAAGATATATGAATGGTAAATAAGGGCATGAAAAGTTGCTGAACAACATTAGCCATCAGGAAAATAAAAATCATAACTATGATGTGATACTACTTCATACACACTGATCCCTAATCAGGATACAAACAAAAAAAAGATAATAACAAGTGTTGGGGAGAATGTAGCTTTGAAAAAGAGTCTGACAATTCCTCAATAGGTTAAACACAAAGTAATCATTTTAGCACCATTTCTACTTCTAGCCATTTACATAAGAGAAATAAAAAACATAAGTCACACAAAAATTTACACCTTAATATACATAGCAGCATTATTCATAATAGATAAAAGAGGAGCAATACAAATGTCTATCCACTGATGGAATGGTAAAATTATGGTATTTATGTATAATGGAATATTGTTTAACAATAAAAATAATGAAACATTGACAATATAAAAATATGTATGAGTCTTGAAAACATTATGGTAAATGAAAGAAGCCATTCACAAAATACCTCATAACATGTGACTCCATTTATATGACATATCCTGAAATGGAGTATCCATAGAGACATAAAGTAGATTAGTAATTGTTTAACTTTGAGGGAGGTTAGTGGAGAATGATTGCTAATGGGTATGAGGTTGCATTTTAGAGAAAATGTTCAAAAAGTAGATAATGGTGATGGTTGCCCAACTGTACATATACTAAAAATGATTGAATCTAACTCTTTAAATGAGTGAATTATATGGCATGTAAATTATATTTAAATACAGTAATAAAAATGTTAGTAATTAATTTCCATATCACAAAATTTACAAAATCTATTTTCATAATATTTTGTAGTAACTATTGAATATTTGTGTAATAAAAATCATTTCTATACACATCAGCATTCACATGCATTGTTTTTATATCGTTGTAGGTAGACTCTCCTATTTTGAGGACAATTTTTTTATTATGACTTTATATCCAGTTCTCACATTGGTATAGCTCTTAAATATGTCACTTTTTAGCTGATAACCCAAAATTACTTTATATTAATGTGTCATTATTGGTTTGATCTTCATTTACTGTCAGTCTTTTTGATTGTTCTGTTTTCTAATTATATATACACATATATGCTTATAAAAATATTTCCAAATAAATGTTGTTTCCCACTGATACTTTTCCTTTGGATATTTGTGCCACACAGTTGACTCTACATCATCAATGTTTTTAAACATTATCGTTTTTGGTGAATAAGCCAGATTGACACCCCCCCCCATATGTCAGATCTATGAATTAAAACTAGTGAGGATAAAGTATGTCAAATGGAGTTGGAATAGAAATATGAAGAGATAAACACTGAAGTTCCTTTTCATGAATAATCCACATTGTTATAGCATAGGAAAATCTTAATTTTTTTCTTCAATGTTAATTATAAAGCATTTATTATAGTAGAATCATTTCATATTCATACTGAGTAATAATTCAGTGGGAATTCTTAGTAATTTAAATGGAGACAAATGTTCACTTATTATGAAGTGTTACTGCCGACGAGAAAACACTTTAATGTAAGTGGTCACTCCATTAATGTGTTTAACATTCTCAGTATATCATTATTAATCATTACATGACACTGTAATTAATACATGCGTTTTCATAGACTCATAGAATTAATGACATGCTTTTTCATAGACTGATAGAATCAGAGAACATTACCATTAGTGGAGGTCTTAGAATTTATCTAGTTAAACTCCCTACATGATTGTTGTATGAATCTCTAAAACACGTTGACAAGTTGCCATCAAGCCTACTCTTAAATAACTCTATTGAAGGGGACTTACATTCTTTCATTAGGTAGCCAATTGTAATATCAGACAGCTATAATTGTAGCATGTTTTTATTCTTTTTATTTAATGAAGATCAATCTTTCTGAGACGTCTGACCACAGGCTCTCATTCTGTCCTTTGGAGCCACACACAAGTTGGCCAATTCTATCTATGATAGCTCCTCAAGTGACTAATGAGCATTGTCACACATTCCTTAGCATCCCCATGCCTGCCATGTATTTCTACACCTGAATACTCTAATTTCATTCTGTTGTTTCTAACAGAATGATTCTTATTTTGTCCCTAGTTTAGTCATTCTTCTTTGAGCGTGCTCTAATTTGCACATGGCTCTCTTAAAAATGTGGCACTCGTAATTACCGTAGTACTACATATATGGATTATTACTTTTCTTTTTTTGTGTACTCTATCTCTATCCACACAGCCTAAAATGGCAATACCTTTTTAGTAAACCTAAGGGACAATTAGCTTATATTTATTGATAGTTTATAGTCAATCCCTTTAAATATCATGTTTTTGTATATATATATTTTTTATCCATTTGTTTCTGAGTCTGTATGGTGCAAATGGCTTTTGAACTTAAGGATAAGGTGTTATATTTATCTATGGTAAATGTCAATGTACTAAGTTCAACTCACTGTTAATATATTTTTTTGCATCTCGTTTCTGTTGTATACTATATCGACTACCATGACTACAGGCATCTGACATCTGAGCAGTAAAGTTACTTCGACATAGTTTGGCTTGTGTCATATTGTGCATTATAATTTTTACAGTGCTATTGTACACTCTTGCTAATTTGGCTTGTTCCGTATTTGAAAAATAAAATGAGAATGGTAATACTGCAATATATTGTCAAATGTGTAAAATTTGCCACTGTAGTGTTCGAGGGACGTTTTGGAAAGTGGAATTTTTTACTTCTCCTTCTTTGCCAAAATATAGGTTCCTGTCCCAAATTTGTTCAGTATTTTTCTATATCACTGCCTCCACTTGTGACCTAGTCTCTATCTAGAATTTCTTCTTACTTTTACTTGATAAACCCATATTCATACTGTAAGGGCAAAATCAAATTTTATAACTTTTAGAATGCCTCTTTTGGAATCCTCAATTAGAATTAATATCTTCTTTCCCTTAGTCACTTACAGTAACATCCTTTGTACATTTTGTGTCATTGAAACTGACTGCAATTCATTATCGATTCTTAGACATATGTGTCCATTTCCATTAGATTGCAATTTCTTTAAAACTAGAGGCTTAATATTCCCCATAGCACCTTCCAGTATTTTAATTTGTTTTATTTTTTATATTACATTTTTACTTTTTGTGGGTACATAGTAGATGTATATATTGATGGGGTACATGAGATGACTTGATACAGACATGCAATGTGTAATAAGCACATCTTGCAGAATATGGTGTTTATCCCCTGAAGCAGTTGTCACTTGAGTTACAAACAATTCAGTTATACTCTTTAAGTTATTTTAAGATGTATGATGAAATTATTATTGACTATAGTCACCCTATCGTGCTATCAAATGGCAGGTCTTGTTCATTTTTTCTAACTACTTTTTGTACACATTAACCGTTCCCTCCTCTCCCCCAACACCCTACTAGTAACCACCATCTGGTAACCATCTTCCACTCTCTATGTCTGTGTATTTAATTGTTTTGATTTTTAAATATCAGAAATGTCAGAACATGCAATATTTGTCTTACTGTGCTTGGCTTATTTCACTTAATAATCTTCAGTTCAATCCATCTTGTGGCAAATGATAGGGTATCATTCTTCTTTTAGGGCTGAATGGCACTCCATTGTGCATATGTACCACATTTTCTTTATTCAGTTGTCTGTTGATGGACACCCGCATTGCTATCAAAACTTAGCTATTGTAAACAGGGCTGCAACAAACATAGGGGTGCATATAACTCTTCGATACACTGATTTCCTTTCTTTGGGGTATATACCCAGCAGTAGCATTGGTGGGTCATATAACAGCTCAATTTTTAGTTTTCTGACTAACCTCCAAACTGTTCTCCATAGTGTTTGTACTAATTTACATTCCCACGAACAGTGTACAAGGGTTTCCTTTTCTCCACATCCTTGCAAGCATTTGTTATTGCCTGTCTTTTGAATATAAACCATATTAACTGAGGTGAGATGATATCACATTATAGTTTTGATTTGCATTCCTCTGATTATCAGTGATTTGGAGCACTTTTTCATATTCCTATTTGCCATTTGTCTGTTTCTTTTGGGAAAGTCTATTCAGATCTTTTGCCCATTTTTTGATCAGATTATTAGATTTTTCCTATAGAGTTGTTTGAGCTCCTTATATATTCTGGTTATTTATCCCTTGTTAGAAGGGTAGTTTGCAAATATTTTCTCCCATTCTATGAGTTGTCTTTTCATTTTGTTGATTGTATCTTTTGTTGTGCAGAAGCTTTTTAACTTGATGTGATTCCATTTGTCCATTTTTGATTTAATTGCCTGTGCATGTAGGGTATTGATGTAGAAATTTTTGCCCCAACCAATGTCTTGCAGATTTTCCTCAAAGTTTTCTTGTCGTAGTTTTGTAGTTTTAGGTCTTACATTTAAGTCTTTAATCCATTTTGATTTTGTTTTTGTATATGATGAGAGATGGGGCTAGGTTCATTCTTCTGCATATCGATATCCAATTTTCTCAGCATCTTTTATTGAAGATACTGTAGTTTTCCAGTTTATGTTCTTGGCACCTCTGTTTAAAATGAGTATACAGTGGGTGTGTGGATTTTTTTCTGGGTTTTCTATTCTGTTTCATTGGTCTATGTGTCTGTTTTTTGTCCCAGTACCATGCTGTTTTGATTATTATAGCTCTGTATTATAATTTGAAGACAGGTAATGTGATTTCTCTAGTATTGTTCTTTGGGCTTAGAAAAGCCTTGGCTACTCTGGGACTTCTGTGGTTTCATATTAACTATAGGACAGTTTTTTTTTTTTTTTTCTATTTCTGTGAAGAATGTCATTTGTGTTTTGATAGCAATTACACTGAATCTGTAGATTGCTTTGGGTAGTATGGACATGTTAACATTGAGTCTTCCAATCGGTGAAAAAGAAAAGTTTTTTTGATCTCTTCAATTTTTTATCAGTGTTTTATAGTTTTTATTATAGGCATATTTTACTTCTTTGGTTAAATCCCTAGGTATTTTGTTTTGTTTCTGTCTATTGTCAATGAGATTACTTTTTAATTTCATTTTCACATTGTTCACTCTCAGCATATAGAAATGTTACTAATTTTGTATCCTGTAAATTTGCTGAATTTGTTTATCAGTTCTAATAGTTTTCTTGTGGAGTTTTTATGAGTTTCCAAATATAAGATTATGTCATCCGCACACAAGGATCAGTTTATTTCCTTTCTAGTTTGGCTGTCTTTTATTTCTTTCTCTTGTCTGATTGCTCTAGTTAAGACATTCAGTGTTATGTTGAATAACCATGGTGACAGTGGGCATCTGAGTAATATTCCAGATCTTAGAGAAAAGGCTTTCAGTCTTTTCCTATTCAGTATGATGTTAGCTGTGGGTCATTCATATATGGCTTTTATTATGTTAATGTATATTTCTTCTATCCCAAGTTTTTTGAGGATTTCTATCATAAAGGGATGTTGATTTTATCAAATGCTTTTTCCACATCAATTGAGATGATTATATGGACTTTATCCTTCATTCTGTTGGTATTGATTTATTGCATTGATTGATTCGCATATGTTGACTCATCCTTGCATCCCAGAAATAAATCCCAATTAATCGTGATGAATGATCTTTCTAATGTATTGTTAAATTTGGTTTGCTAGTATTTTGTTGAATATTTTTGAATCAATATTCATCAGAAACATTGGCTTGTAGTTTTCTTTTTTTAATGTGTCTTTATATTTGGTATTATAATAACACTACTCTTGTAGAATGAATTTGCAAGTATTCCCTCCTCCTCTAGCTTTTGGAATAGTTTGAGTAGGGTTGGTATTAGTTTTTCTTTAAATGTTTGGTAGAGGCCGGGCGCGGTGGCTCAAGCCTGTAATCCCAGCACTTTGGGAGGCCGAGACGGGCGGATCACGAGGTCAGGAGATTGAGACCATCCTGGCTAACATGGTGAAACCCCGTCTCTACTAAAAAAATACAAAAAACTAGCCGGGCGAGGTGGCGGGCGCCTGTAGTCCCAGCTACTCGGGGGCTGAGGCAGGAGAATGGCATAAACCCGGGAGGCGGAGCTTGCAGTGAGCTGAGATCCAGCCACTGCACTCCAGCCCGGGCGACAGAGCGAGACTCCCTCTCAAAAAAAAAAAAAAATGTTTGGTAGAGTTCAGCAGTGAAACCATCAATTTCCTGGCTTTTCTATACTGGGAAAATTTTTATTATAGCCTCAAACTCGTTACTTCTTCATTTGTTCAGGTTTTTGGATTTCTTTCTGGTTCAATCTTGGTAGGTTGTGTGTATCTAGAAATTTGTCCATTTTTTTTTCTAGGTTCTCCAATCTACCATCATATAGTTGCTCATAGTAGACACTATTGATCCTTTACATTTCTTTTATATTATTATTATTATTGCAACAGGATTTTGGGGAACAGATGATGTTTGGTTGCATGAATAAATTCTTTAGTGGTGGTTTATGAAATTTTGGTCCACCAATCACCTAGGCAGTGTGTATTGTACCCAATGTGTAGTGTTTTATCTATCTCTCCTCTCCCATCCTTTCCCCTAAGTCCTCAAAGTCCATTGTATTATTCATATGCCTTTACGTCCTCATAACTTAGCTCCCACTTATGAGCGAGAGCATACAATGTTTGGCTTTGCATTTCTGAGTTACTTCACTTAAAATAATGGTCTTCGATTCCATTCAGGTTGCTGCAAATGTCATTATTTTGTTCCTTTTTATGACTGAGTAGTATTTCATGGTTTATGTATATGTATACACTGATTACACACTCTTGCAATTACAACTGCTGCTATAAAAATGTGTGAGCAAGTATCTTCTTTGTATATGACTTCTTTTCCTGTGGATAGATACCCAGAGTGGGATTGCTGGAACAAATGATAGCTCTATTTTCAGTTCTTTAATGAATCTCCACACTATTTTCCACAGTGGTTTTACTAGTTTACATTCTCACTAGCAGTGTAAAAGTGTTCCTTTTTTACCATGTCCCTACCAACATGTATTATTTTTAGTTTTTTTTTATTTTTATTTTTATTTTTTTTTATTACAGCCATTCTTGAAGGAGTAAGGTGGCATTGTGTTGTGGGAAGTCAGGGACCCCAAAAGGAGGGAGCAGCTGAAGCTGCAGCAGAAGAACATAAATTGTGAAGATTTCATGGACATTTATTAGTTCCCCAAATTAATGCTTGTATAATTTCTTATGCCTGTCTTTACTGCAATTTCTGAACATAAATTGTGAAGATTTCATGGACACTTATCACTTCCCCAATTAATAACCTTGTGATTTCCTATGCCTGTCTTTAATCTCTTAATCCTATCATCTTCATAAGCTGAGGAGGATGTATGTTGCCTCAGGACCCTGTGATGATTGCATTAACTACACAAATTGTTTGTAGAGCATGTGTGTTTGAACAATATGAAATCTGGGCACCTTGAAAAAAGAACAAGATAACAGGGAACAAGGGAGATAAGACTGGACTCTGACTGCCAGTGAACCAGGTGGAACAGAGCCATATTTCTCTTCTTTCAAAAGCAAATAAGAGAAATATCACTGAATTCTTTTTCTCAGCAAGGAACATCCCTGAGAAAGAGAATGTGCCCCTGAGGGTAGGCCTCTAATATGGCCGCTTTGGGGGTGGTTGTCTTTTACTGTTGAAGACAAAGAGTCGAAATAAGGCCCGGTCTCCTGTAGTGCTCCCAGGCTTATTAGGATGAGGAAATTTCCACCTAATAAATTTTGGTCAGACTGGTTGTCTGCTCTCAAACCTTGTCTCCTGATAAGATGTTATCAATGACAATGCGTGCCCAAAACTTCATTAGCAATTTTAATTTCATCCCATCCTGGGTCCTGTGATCTCGCCCTGCCTCCATTTGCTTTGTGATATTTTATTACCTTGTGAAGCATGTGACCTCTGTGATCCACACCGTATTTGTGCACTCCTTCCCATTTGAAAATCCCTAATAAAAACTGCTGGTTTTATGGCTCAGGGAGCATCACGGAACCTGCTGACATGTGATGTCTCCCCCAGACACTCAGTTTTAAAATCTCTCTCTTTTATACTCTTTCCCTTTATTTCTCAGACCAGCCGATGCTTAGGGAAATAGAATAGAATCCACATTGAATATTGGGGGTGGAGTTCCTCCATTAGCATTACATTTTGGTTTTGACTTGTATTTCTCTGATAATCAGTGATGTTGAACATTATTTTCATATTTTTTGGCCATTTGTATATCTTCCTTTGAGAATTGTCTATTCATATCCTTAACCCACTTGTTGATGGAATTGTTTGTTTTGTTCTTGCTGATATGTTTGAGATCCTTGTAGATTCTGAATATTAGTCCTTTCTCAGATGTATAGATTGTGAAGATTTTTTCCCACTCTCTGGGTTGTCTGCTTACTCTGCTGATTATTATTATTATTTTTTGCTATGCAGAAGCTCCTTTAGTGAAATTAACTCTTATCTACTTATCTTTGTTTTCGTTGCATTTGCTTTTCGGTTCTTGCTCATGAAGTCTTTGACTAAGTCAATGTCTAGAAGGGTTCTTCCTATGTTATTTTCTAGAATTTTTATGGTTTCAGGTCTCAGATTTAAGTGTTTGATCCATTTTGAGGTGATTTTTGTATAAGATGAGAAATGAGGATCCAGTTTTATTCTACCAGTGGCTATCAAATATTTCATCACCATTTGTTGAATGGAGCATTTCATCACTACTATATATTTTTATTTGCTTTGTCAAAGATCAGTTAACTGCAATTATTTGGCTTTATTTTTGGGTTCTCTATTCTTATCCATTGTTCTGTATGCCTGTTTCTATACCAGTGCCATGCTGTGTTGGTGACTGTGGCCTTACCGTATAGTTTGAAATGGAGTAATGTGATGGCTCCAGATTTGTTCAATTTGCTTAGTTTCGCTTTGGTTATGTGGGCTCTTTTTTGGTTCCATGTAAGTTTTAGAATTGCTTTTTCTAGTTCTGTGAATAATAATGATGGTGTTTTGATGGGAATTGCATTGAATTTCTATATTGCTTTTGGCAGTATTGTCACTTTTACAATATTGATTCTACTCATCCATGAGCATGGAATGTGTTTTCATTTTTTTTGTGTGTTCTGCAATTCCTTTCATCAGTGTTTTGTATTTTTCCTTTTAGAGGTCTTCTACCTCCTTGGTTAAGTACATTCCTAAGTATTTTGTATGTTTTAGCTATTGCAAAAGGGTTTGAGTTCTTGATTTGATTCTCAGCTTGGTCGCTGTTGGTATGTAGAAGGGATACTGATTTGTGTATGTTGATTTTGTATCCTGAAACTTATTTATTTACCACTTCTAGGAGCTTTTTAGATGAGTCTTTAAGGCTTTAATCATAAACGAATGCTGGATTTTGTCAAATGCTTTTCCTGAATCTATTATGAGGATCATATAGTTTTTGTTTTTAAAACTGTTTATATGGTGTATCACATTTATTGACATGTATATGTTAAACCTTCCTGATATCACTTGTATGAAACCCACTTGATCATGGTGGATTATCTCTTTCATATGCTATTGGATTCAATTGCATAGTATTTTCTTGAGAATTTTTGCATCTACATTCACCCTGGATATTGGTCCATAGTTTTCTTTTTTAGCTATGCTGTTTCCTGGTTTTGGTATTGGGGTGATACTGGCTTCATATAATTATTTAGGGGGTGCTTCCTTTTTTGTCTGTCTTGTGGAATAGTGTAAAAAAGATTGATAAAAGTTCTTTGAATGTCTGATATAATACAGCTGTGAATCCATCTGGTCCTGGACCTTTTTTGTTTTGCTTTGTTTTGTTTTTATTATTTTTAATTTTTTAATTTTTATTATACTTTAAGTTCTAGGGTACATGTGTACATCATTCAGGTTTGTTACATATGTATACATGTGCCATGTTGGTGTGCTGCACCCACTAACTTGTCATTTACATTAGGTATATGTCCTAATGCTATCCATTCCCTCCCCCCTCCCCACAATAAGACCCAGTGTGTGATGATCCTCTTCCTGCGTCCAAGTGATCGCATTGTTCAATTCCCACTTATGAGTGAGAACATACGGTATTTGGTTTTCTATTCTTGTGATAGTTTGCTGAGAATGATGGTTTCCAGCTGCATCCATGTCCCTACAAAGGACGCAAACTCATCCTTTTTTATGGCTGCATAGTATTCCATGGTGTATATGTGCCACATTTTCTTAATCCAGTCTGTCACTGATGGACATTTGGGTTGATTCCAAGTCTTTGCTATTGTGAATAGTGCGGCAATAAACATACGTGTGCATGTGTCTTTGTAGTAGAATAATTTATAATCCTTTGGGTATATACCCAGTAGTGGGATGGCTGGACCATATGGTACATCTAGTTCTAGATCCTTGAGGAATTGCCATACTGTTTTCCATGATGGTTGAACTAGTTTACAATCCCACCAACAATGTAAAAGTGTTCCTATTTCTCCACATCCTCTCCAGCACCTTCTGTTTCCTTATTTTTTAATGATTGCCATTCTAACTGGTGTGAGATGGTGTCTCACTGTGGTTTTGATTTGCCTTTCTCTGATGGCGAGTGATGATGAACATTTTTTCATGTGTCTGTTGGCTGTATGAATGTTTTCTTTTGAGAAGTGTCTATTCATATCCTTGGCCCATTTTTTGATGGGGTTGTTTGTTTTTTTTCTTTTAAATTTGATTGAGTTCTTTAAAGGTTCTGGATATTAGCCCTCTGTCAAATGAGTAGATTGCAAAAATTTTCTTCCATTCTGTAGGTTGCCTGTTCACTTTGATGGTAGTTTCTTTTGCTGTGCAGAAGCTCTTTAGTTTAATTAGATCCCATTTGTAAATTTTGGCTTTTGTTGCCATCGTTTTTGGTGTTTTAGACATGAAGTCCTTGCCCATGCCTATGTCCTGAATGGTATTACCTAGGTTTCCTTCTAGGATTTTTATGGTTTTAGGTCTAACATTTAAGTCTCTAATCCATCTTGAACTGATTTTCACATAAGAAGTAAGGAAAGGAACCAGTTTCAGCTTTCTACTTATGGCTAGCCAATTTTCCCAGCACCATTACAAGTTCACACATAACAATATTAACCTTAAATGTAAATGGACTAAATGGTCCAATTAAAAGACACGAACTGGTAAATTGGATAAAGAGTCAAGACCCATCAGTTTGCTGTATTCAGGAGACCCATCTCACATGCAGAGACATACATAGGCTCAAAATAAAGGGATGGAGGAAGATCTACCAAGCAAATAGAAAACAAACAAACAAACAAAAAAGCAGGGGTTGCAATCCTAGTCTCTGATAAAACAGACTTTAAACCATCAAAGATCAAAAGAGACAAAGAAGGCCATTACATAATGGTAAAGGGATCAATTCAACAGGAAGAGCTAACTATCCTAAATATATATGCGCCCAATACAGGAGCACCCAGATTCATAAAGCAAGTCCTTGGAGACTTATGGAGAGACTTAGACTCCCATACAATAATAATGGGAGGCTTTAACACCCCTCTGTCAACATTAGACAGATCAACGAGACAGAAAGTTAACAAGGATATCCAAGAATTGAACTCAGCTCTGCATCAAGTGGACTTAATAAACATCCACAGAACTCTCCACCCCAAATCAACAGAATATGCATTCTTCTCAGCACCACATAGCACTTATTCAAAAATTGGATACATAGTTGGAAGTAAAGTGCTCCTCAGCAAATGTAAAAGAACAGAAATTATAACAAACTGTCTCTCAGACCACAGTGCAATGGCACTCAAACTCAGAACTAAGAACCTCAGTCAAAACTGCTCAACTACATGGAAACTGAACAACCTGCTCCCGAGTGACCACTGGGTGCATAATGAAATGAAGGCAGAAATAAAGATGTTCTTTGAAACCAATGAGAAAAAAGATACAGCATACCAGAATCTCTGGGACACATTTAAAGCAGTGTGTAGAGGGAAATTTATAGCACTAAATGCCCCCAAGAGAAAGCAGGAAAGATCTAAAATTGACACAATAACATCACAATTAAAAGAACTAGAGAAGCAAGAGCAAACATATTCAAAAACTAGCAGAAGGCAAGAAATAACTAAGATCAGAGCTGAACTGAAGGAGACAGAGACACAGAATATCCTCCAAAAAAATCAATGAATACAGGAGCTGGTTTTTTGAAAAGATCAACAAAATTGATAGGTTGCTAGCAAGAATAATAAAGAAGAAAAGAGAGAAGAATCAAATAGACACAATAAAAAATGATAAAGGGGATATCACCACCAACCCCACAGAAATAAAAACTACCATCAGAGAATACTATAAACACCTCTATGCAAATAAGTTGGTATCTTTTTAATTACCATTTCAGTCTTGCTGCTTGTTATTGGTCTATTCAGAGTTTCTGTTTCTTCCTGATTTAATCTAAGCAGGCTTTATATTTCCAAGAGTTTATCCATCTCCTCTAGGTTTCCTAGTTTATGCACAAAAACATATTCATAGTAGCCTTGAATGATCTTTTGTATTTCTGTGGGATCAGTTGTAATGTCTCCCCTTTCATTTCTTTTTTTTAATATAATTTTATTTATTTTTTATTTTTTATTATACTTTAAGTTCTAGGGTACATGTGCATAACGTGCAGGTTTGTTACATATGTATATTTGTGCCATGTTGGTGTGCTGCACCCATCAACTCGTAAGCACCCATCAATTCATCATTTATATCATGTATAACTCCCCAGTGCAATCCCTCCCCCCTCCCCCATCCCCATGATAAGCCCCAGTGTGTGATGTTCCCCTTCCCGAATCCACGTGATCTCATTGTTCAGTTCCCACCTATGAGTGAGAACATGCGGTGTTTGGTTTTCTCTTCTTGTGATAGTTTGCTAAGAATGATGGTTTCCAGCTGCATCCATGTCCCTACAAAGGACGCAAACTCATCCTTTTTTATGGCTGCATAGTATTCCATGGTGTATATGTGCCACATTTTCTTAATCCAGTCTGTCACTGATGGACATTTGGGTTGATTCCAAGTCTTTGCTATTGTGAATAGTGCTGCAATAAACATACGTGTGCATGTGTCTTTGTAGTAGAATAATTTATAATCCTTTGGGTATATACCCAGTAGTGGGATGGCTGGGTCATATGGTACATCTAGTTCTAGATCCTTGAGGAATTGCCATACTGTTTTCCATAATGGTTGAACTAGTTTACAATCCCACCAACAGTGTAAAAGTGTTCCTATTTCTCCACATCCTCTCCAACATCTGTTGTTTCCTGACTTTTTAATGATTGCCATTCTAACTGGTGTGAGATGGTATCTCATTGTGGTTTTGATTTGCATTTCTCTGATGGCCAGTGATGATGAGCATTTTTTCATGTGTCTGTTGGCTGTATGAATGTCTTCTTTTGAGAAATGTCTGTTCATACCCTTTCCCCACTTTTTGATGGGGTTGTTTGTTTTTTTCTTTTATATTTGTTTGAGTTCTTTGTAGATTCTGGATATTAGCCCTTTGTCAGATGAGTAGATTGCAAAAATTTTCTCCCATTCTGTAGGTTGCCTGTTCACTCTGATGGTAGTTTCTTTTGCTGTGCAAAAGCTCTTTAGTTTAATTAGATCCCATTTGTCAATTTTGGCTTTTGCTGCCGTTGCTTTTGATGTTTTAGACATGAAGTCCTTGCCCATGCCTATGTCCTGAATGGTACTACCTAGATTTTCTTCTAGGGTTTTTATGGTATTAGGTCTAACATTTAAGTCTCTAATCCATCTTGAATTAATCTTCGTATAAGGAGTAAGGAAAGGATCCAGTTTCAGCTTTCTACTTATGGCTAGCCAATTTTCCCAGAACCATTTATTAAATAGGGAATCCTTTCCCCATTTCTTGTTTCTCTCAGGTTTGTCAAATATCAGATGGCTGTAGATGTGTGGTGTTATTTCTGAGGACTCTGTTCTGTTCCATTGGTCTATATCTCTGTTTTGGTACCAGTACCATGCGGTTTTGGTGACTGTAGCCTTGTAGTATAGTTTGAAGTCAGGTAGCGTGACGCCTCCAGCTTTGTCCTTTTGACTTAGGATTGTCTTGGCAATGCGGGCTCTTTTTTGGTTCCATATGAACTTTAAAGCAGTTTTTTCCAATTCTGTGAAGAAACTCATTGGTAGCTTGATGGGGATGGCATTGAATCTATAAATAACCTTGGGCAGTATGGCCATTTTCACGATATTGATTCTTCCTATCCATGAGCATGGTATGTTCTTCCATTTGTTTGTGTCCTCTTTGATTTCACTGAGTAGTGGTTTGTAGTTCTCCTTGAAGAGGTCCTTTACATCCCTTGTATGTTGGATTCCTAGGTATTTTATTCTCTTTGAAGCAATTGTGAATGGAAGTTCATTCCTGAATTGGCTCTCTGCTTGTCTGTTACTGGTGTATAAGAATGCTTGTGATTTTTGCACATTAATTTTGTATCCTGAGACTTTGCTGAAGTTGCTTATCAGCTTAAGGAGATTTTGGGCTGAGACGATGGGGTTTTCTAAATATACAATCATGTCATCTGCAAACAGGGACAATTTGACTTCTTCTTTTCCTAACTGAATACCCTTCATTTCTTTCTCTTGCCTGATTGCCCGAGTTTATTTAAGTCTTCTCTTTGTTTTCTTGGTTAATTTCACTAATGGTCTATCACTTTTGCTTATCTTTCCAAAGAAGCAATTTTTTCCTTCACTTATCTTTCGTATTTTTTTTTTTATTTTTTCCAATTTCATTTCGTTCTGCTCTGATCTTGGTTATTTGTTTTCTTCTGCTGCTTTTGGGTTTGGTTTGTTGTTGTTTCTATAGCTCCACGTATGTTGTCTATTTGTGCTGTCATAGACTTTTTATGTAGGCATTTAATGCTATGAACTTTCTTCTTAGTACTCACTTTTCTGTATTCCAGAGGTTTTCATAACTTGTATCTCTTTTATTATTCAGTGTAAGGAATATTTTATTTCCAATTTGATTTTGTTGTTTACCCAACAATCATTCTGGTGGTTATTTTCATGTATTTGCATGGTTTTGAAGGTTTGACTTTTAAATTGATTTCCAATTTTATTCCACTGTGGTCTGAGAGAGTACTTGTTATAATTCCGATTTTCTTAAATTTACTGAGACTTATTTTGTGGCCTATCATATAGTCTATCTTAGATTTAGATAATTTTCCATGTGCTGATGAATAGAATGTATATTCTGCAGTTGTTGGGTAGAATGTTCTATAAATATCTGTTAAGTCCATTTGTTCTAGGGTATAGTTTAAGTCTGTTGTTTCTTTGTTAACTTTCTCTCTTGAGGACCTGGCTAGTGCTGTCATGTTAGTATTGAAGTCTCCCACTATTATTGTGTTGCTTTCTATCTCATTTCTTAGGTCTAGTAGTAATTGTTTTATGAATTTGGGAGCTCCAGTTTTAGGTGAATATGTATTTAGGATTGTGATATTCTCCTGTTGGACTAGTCATTTATCATTATATCATATCCCTTTTTGTATTTTTTAACTGCTCTTGCTTTAAAGTTTATTTTTTCTGATATAAGAATAGCTATTCCTGCTCACTTTTAGTGTCCACTTGCATGAAATATGTCTCCCCACCACTTTATTTTAAATTTTTGTGAATCTTTGTGTGTCAGGTGAGTATCTTGAGGACAACAGATACTTGGGTGATGAATTCATATCTGTTTGTCATTTTGTGTATTTTCAGTGGAGCATTTCAGTGATTTACTTTCAACATTAGTATTGAGACGTGAGGTTCTTTTCTATTCATTTTTTTTATGTGTTGCCTAAATACCTTGTTTCATTTTTCATTGTGGTATTGTTTTCCGGGTCCTGGGAGATTAATGCTTTAAGAAGATTATATTTTGGTGAATTTCCAGGTTTTTTTTTTTCAAGATTTAGAGCTCCTTTTAGCAGTTCTTGTAGTTCTGGCTTGATAGTGATGAATTCTTTCAGCATTTGTCTAAAAAGTACTGTATCTTTTCTTCATTTATGAAACTCAGTTTCTTTAGACACAAAATTCTTGGCTAATATTTGTTTTGTTTAACAAGGCTGAAGATAAAACCTCAATCCCTTCTAATTGGTAGGGTTTTTGCTGACAAGGCTGCTGTTAATTGATAGGTTTTTCTTTATAGGTTACCTGATGTTTTTGATTCATAGCTGTTACAATTATTTCTATCATTCTTTACTTTAGATAAGATGATGACTGTGTACCTAGGTGATAAGGTTTTTGCAATGAATTTTCTGGGTTTTCTTTGAGCTTCATGTATTTGGATGTCTCAACCTCTAGCAAGGCTTGGGAAATTTTTCATGATTATTCCCTGAAATATGTTTTCCAAACATTTAGATTCCCCTTCTTCCTCGGGAACATCAATTACTGTTATTTCTTGGAGGCTTTGTTTATTTTTAAAATTTCTTTTTCATAGTTTTTGTTGGATTGTTTGATGGTTAATATTGAGTGTCAACTTGAATGGATTGAAGGATGTAAAGTATTGTTCCTGGGTGTGTCTTTGAGGGCATTGTCAAAGGAGATTAACGTTTAAGTCTAAGGACTGGGAAAGGCAGATCCACCCTCAGTCTGGGTGGGCACAATCTAATCAGCTGCCAGTATGGCCAGAATAAAAGCAGGCAGAGGAGGATGAAAAGACTACACTGGCTTAGCCTCTGAGCCTACATCTTTCTCCCATGCTGGATACTCCCTGCCTTCAAACATCAGACACTAAGTTCTTTAGTTTTGAGACTCGTACTGACTTCCTTGCTCCTCAACTTACAGACAGCCTATTGTGGAACCTTACCTTGTGATGGTGTGAGTTAATACTTCATAATAAACTCATACATATGAGTGACTAATCCACTATATATAGTGACTATATATATATATATATGTAAAATTATATATATATAAAATTATATATATATATACATAATTTTATTAGTTCTATCTATCTAGAGAAACTGATTAATACAGATAGATTTTTGGTACCAGTAGTGGTTCTAGAGGATCAGAATATTAAGGATGCAGTCATTTCATTGGTTTGGGGTTTCTGGAATTTTTTGCTTAATATGATTAGACCTAAAAGTGCTAAGGACTCTACTTCTAATAGTATGGAGAACATTGATAGACCTTGGTGTGAACTGTTTAAAGGGTTATGCAAAATAAATACATTTGTTACTCCTGTCTCACCACTCATGAAAGGCAAGAAGTTTAGTGACTCTGTACATAACACTTTTGATCATATGTGGAGAACCAAAAAGTATAACAAAGTTGATTGGTTGTCCCTAAGTTCACTGGACAAAATGATGAAAAAACAATGATGAACTTAGGGATTCAGCTCTTCCTCTGCAGGATATAAGACTTCAGAAGCAGGTACTGAGCCTCAAATATTCTAAGACTGTCCAGAGTGAGAGTCTTATCTCCTGAAGAGGAAGAGCTGAAATTTCAGAAAATCAGACACAAGCCCTTATCATGCAAGTGGCTGACCTGCAACAAAAGGTGCACTCACAGCCTCACCAGGTGTCTATTGTTAAAGTGAGGGCATTGATTGTAAAAGAATGAGACTCTGCACCTTGGAATGGGGATGTGTGGGAGCACCCCGATGAATCTGGGGACACTGAGCTTGTAAACTCTGATGAGTTAAAGAAAAGTCCTATTAGTTTATGTTCTTGGTTAGCAGAAATATGGATTAAAAGATGGCCGGCTGTGAGCGAACTAGAAATGTCTGATCTGCCTTCGTTTAATATAGAGAAAGGGATCCAAAGGCTTAGGGAGATTGGGGTGCAGAAGTGGATTAGTCACTTTAGACCTTCACATGCCAGCTGGGAGGGTCCAGAGGATATACCCTTGACCAATACTTTGCAAAAGAGATTTGTGAGGGGGACACCTGCATCTTTGAAGAGCACTGTGATTGTTCTTCTTTGTGTGACAGATCTAACAGTGAAAACTGCAGTCACTTAACTACAAAATATAAATGCAATGGGAATAATTGGATCTTGAGGTAGCAGGGGCCAAGTGGCAGCACTAACTCTCAAAGACAAGGTAGGCATAGCTACCATAATGGACAGCAGAGGCAAAGCAGCAATCAGAATAGTTTTACTCATGTAGAACTCTGGCATTGGCTACTTAATTAAGGTGTTCCTAAAAGTGAAATTGATATGAAGCTGATTACACTCTTACTTAATTTATATAAGCAGAAAACTTCCAGATTGAGTGGACAAAAATTAAACAAATTAGTGGACTAATTTGAAATACGAAAACAGAGAAACACAACCCCTCAATCAATTTCCAGACATGAGCCAGTTTACAGACCAAGAATCCCTTGAATGAAAGGGAGGCTAGGTTCCCTTGAGAGGGGACCCCACTACACTACCGACAATTTTTGATGTTAATCTTTCTCCCATCCTTCCCCAAGAAGACCTCTTGCCTTTTGCCAGGGTAACTTTGCATTAGGGAAAGAGAAATGATCAGATCTTTCAGGGGCTACTGGACACTGGCTCTGAGCTGACATTGATTCCATTGGACCTAGTATGTCACCGCGGTCCTCCAATTAAAGTAGGGGCTTAGGAGGGGCCAGGTAATTAATAAAGTTTTAGCTCAGGTCCTACTTACAGTTGGTCCAGTGTGTCCCTGACCTCCTCCTGTGTGGTCATTTCCCCAGTGCCAGAATGCATAATTATCATAGACATACTTAGCAGCTGGCAGAACCCCCATATTGGCTCCCTGATTGGTAGGGTGAGAGCTATTATGGTGAGAAAGGCCAAATGGAAGCCATTAGAGCTGACTCTACCTAGAAAAATAGTAAATCAAAACCAATGTTTCATCCCTCGAGGGACTGAGGAGATTAGTGCAAGCATCAAAGACTTGAAAGATGCAGGGGTGGTGATTTCCACCACAACTCTCTTATTTGGCCTGTGAAGAAGACAGATGGATATTGGAGAATGACAGTGGATTATTATAAGCTTAACCACGTGATGACTCCAATTGCAGCTGCTGTACCAGATGTGGTTTTATTGCTTGACTCAGATTAACAAATTTCCTGGTACCTGGTATGCAGTCATTGATTTGGCAAATGCTTTTTTCTCCCATTCCTGCCCATAAGGCCCACCAGAAGCAATTTGCCTTCAGCTGGCAAGGACAAAAATATACCTTTACTCTCCTACCTTAGTGATACATCAACTCTCTAGCTCTGTGTCATAACCTTGATCACTTTTTCCATGCACAAGATATCACACTGGTCTATTACATTGATGACATCATGCTGATTGTATCCAGTGAGCAAGAAATAGCAAATACACTGGATGTATTGGTGAGACATTTGCATTCCAGAGGATGGAAAATAAATCCAACTAAAATTTAGGCACCTTCTACTTCAGTAAAATTTTCCGGGGTCCAGTTGTGTGGCGCCTGTCGTGATATTCTTTCTAAAATGAAGAATAAGTTGCTGCATTTGGCCCCTCCTACAACCAAGTAAGAGGCACAATGCCTAGTGAGCCTATTTGGATTTTAGAGGCAACACATTCTTTATCTGGGTGTGTTACTTTGGCCCATTTGTGGAGTGATCAGAAAGGCTGCCAGTTTTGAGTGGGGTGCAGAACAGGAAAGGGCTCTGCAACAGATCCAGGCTGCTGTATAAGACACTCTGCCACTTGGGCTATATGATCTAGCAGACCCAGTGCTGCTTGAGGTGTCAGTGGCAGATAGAGATACTGTTTGGAGCCTTTGGCGGGTCCCCATAGGTGAATCACAGAGGAGGTCTCTAGGATTTTGGAGGAAGGCCCTGCCATCTTCTGCAGATATCTACTCTTCCTTTGATAGACAGCTCTCAGCCTATTACTGGGCTTTGGTGGAAACTGAACGTTTGACTATGGGTTATCAAGTCACCATGCGACCTGAACTGCTATTATGAACTGGGTGCTTTCTGACCCACTTAGCTATAAAGTGGGATGTGCACAGCAGCATTCCATCAGTAAATAAAAGTCATATATACGGGATCGGGCTTGAGCAGGTCCTAAAGGCACAAGTAAGTTACATGAGAAAGTAGCTCAAATACCCAAGGTCTCCACTTCTGCCACCCTGCCTTCTCTCCCCCAGCTTGTACCAATGGCCTTATGGGTGCAATCAGTTGACAGAAGAAGAGAAGATTAGGGTCTGGTTCACAGATGGTTCTGCATGATATGTAGGCACCACCAGAAAATGGACAGCTGCTGAACTTCAGCCCCTTTCTATAACACCGCTAAGGGAAAGCAGTGAAGGGAAATCTTCCTAGTGGGCAGAACTTCGAACAGTGCACTTAGTTGTGCACTTTTCATGGAAAGAAAACAATCCAGATGTGTGATTCTATACTGATTCATGGGCTGTAGTCAATAGTTTGGCTGGATAGTCAGGGACTTGGAAGAAGCATGATTGGAAATTGATGACAAAGAAGTTTGGGGAAGTTGTATGTGGATGGACCTCTCTAAGTGGTCAAAAACTGTAAAAATATTTGTATCCCAAGTGCGTGCTCACCAACTGTGACCTCAGCAGAGGAGGATTTTAATAATCAAGTTGATAGGATGACTCAGTCTGTGGACACCACTGAGCTTCTTCCCCCAGCCACCCCTTTCATTCCCCAGGGGGCCCATGAACAAAGAGGCCATGGTGGCAGGGATGGAAGTTCCACATGGGCTCAGCAACATGGACTTCCACTCACCAAAGCTGACCTGGCTAGGGCCACTGCTGCGTGTCCAATTTACCAGCTGCAGAGAGCAACTCTCAACCCTTGATATGGCACCATTCCTTGGGGTGATCAGTCAGCTACTTGGTGGCAGGTTGATTATATTGGACCTCTTCCATCATGGAATGGGCAGAGGTTTGTCCTCACTGGAATAGACATTTACTCCTGATATGGGCTTGCCTATCCTGCATGTAATGCTTCTGCCACGAATGCCATCCGTGGACTGACTGAATGCCTTGTTCACCGTCACGGTATTACACACAGCATTGCCTCTGAGCCAAGCACTCATTTTATGGCAAAAGAAGTGGAGCAGTGGGTTTATGCTCATGGAATTCACTGGTCTTACCATATTCCCCATCATCCTGATGCAGCTGGATTGATAGAGTGGTGGAATTACCTTTTGAAGTCACAATTACAATGCTAACTAGATAACAATACTTTGAAAGTCTAGGGCACAGGTATTCAGAAGGCTGTGTATGCTCTGAATCAGCATCCAATATTCGGTACTCTTTCCCCCATAGCCAGGATTCAGGGGTCCAGGAATCAAGGGGTGGAAGTGTAAGTGGCACCACTCATCACCACCCCAAGTGACCCACTAGCAAAATGTTTATTTCCTGTTCCCATGACATTATGTTTTGCTGGCTTAGAGGTCTTAGTTCCAGAGGGATGAACTCTGCCACCAGGAGACACCACAATGCTTATATTTAACTAGAAGTTAAGATTGCTACCTGGCCACTCTGGGTTCCTCCTACCTTTAAGTCAACAGGCTAAGAAAGGAATTACAATGTTGGCTGAAGTGATTGACCTGCAGTGTCACGATAAAATTAGTCTACTATTCCACTATTGTGGTAAGGGAGATTACCCTTGGAATATAGGAGATCTCTTAGGGTGTCTCTTAGTATTATCACACAATTTAATAGAGGTCAATGGGAAACTGCAACATCCCAGTCCAGGCAGGACTACAAATGCCCCAGACACTTCAGGAATGAAGGTTTGGGTCACTTCACTAGGTAAAAATCACGACCTGCTATGGTGATTACTGAAGACCAAGGGAATACAAAATGGGTAGTAGAAGAAGGTAGTCAATACTAGCTATGATCAGATGACCAGTTGCTGAAACGAGGACTGTAATTGTCATGAGTATTTCCTCCTTACTTAGTCAAGAACATGTTTGTTCATGTATACAGTTGTACTAAGAAAATATCTTCAGTGTTTTTTCCTTTTTCCTTTATCATATGACATAAGATTTATTAACTTCATATCAGCATTTAAGTGTTTTTAACTTATGTAATAGCATTTGTGTTGGGGATTGGTGCATTTCCGGTTGTATGAAGCATAGTTGTATTATGTTAGGCATAATTATGACCTTACTATTGTCTTTATTTAAAGATTATGGGGAGGGGGGAGGATTGCATTGGGAGTTATACCTGATGTAAATGATGAGTTGATGGGTGCTGACAAGTTGATGGGTGCAGCACACCAACATGGCACAAGTATACAAATGTAACAAACCTGCACGTTATGCACGTGTACCCTAGAACTTAAAATATAATAATAATAAAAAAATAAAGATTATGTATGATTTCAGAAGATATGTATGGGTTCAACTTGACAAAGGTTGGACTTGTGATGGTTAATATTTAGTGTCATCTTGATTGCATTGAAGGATGCCAAGTATTGTTCCTTGGTGTGTCTCTGAGGGTGTTGCCAAAGGAGATTAACATTTGAGTCAGTGGATTGGGAAAGGCAGACCCACCCTCAATTTGGGTAGGCACAATCTAATCAGCTGCCAGCATGGCCAGAATAAAAGCAGGCAGAAGAACGTGAAAAGACTAGACTGGCTTAGCCTCCAAGCCTACATCTTTCTTCCATGCTGGATGCTTCCTGCCTTTGAACTTCCAACACCCAGTTGTTTAGCTTTGGGACTCTTACTGTGGGTTAATTCAAAAGCCTCATCTTTGAGCTCTGAAGTTCTTTCTTATACTTGTTTGATTCTATTGCTGAGACTTTCCAGTGCATTTTGCAATTCTCTTAGTGTGCCCTTCATTTTCAGAAGTTGCGATTCTTTTATTTATGCTATCTATTTCATTGCAGATTTTTCCGGTGCCTCCTTGATTGACTTAATAGCTGACCTTCTGAGTTTTTTTCCTGGCAGTTCAGAGATTTTTTCTTGAGTTGGATCTACTGATGGTCAGCTAGTGTTCTTTTTGGTGTTATTAAAGAACCTTGTTTTGTCATGTTACTAGAATTGTTTTTCTGGTTACTTCTCATTTGAGTAGACTATGTAAGAGGGAAGATCTTGGACTCAAGGGCTGCTGCTCAGATTCTTCTGTCCCACGGAGTGCTTCTTTGATGTGACACTCTTCCTTTTCTTGTAGAGATGGGGCTTCCTGAGAGCTGAACTGCAGTGATTGTTATTTCTCTTCTTGATCTAGCCACCCACTGGAGCTATCTGACTCTGGGCTGGTACTGTATGCAAATGTATGCAAAGAGTCTTGTGATATGATTCATCTTCATGTCTCTCACCATGGATACCAGCACTTGCTCCAGTGGAGTTAGCAGTGAGTGAAATTGATTCTGTGAGGGTCCTTGGTTGTATTTTTGTTAAGTGCTCTGGTTTTGTGTTAGTTGGCCTCCATACAGGAGAGGGCGCTTTCAAATGTGCATCAGTTGTGGTAGTATATGGAGGAAATGGTGATGAGTGGAGCTATAGTTCTCCCAATAGTTTATGTTCTTTTTCTTCAGAGTTCCCAGGTTGTTCCACAGAACTTGCAGCAGCAATCCACCTCCTTCAAAGGGTCTGTGGATTCTTTTCTCTCTCTTGATATGTTCTCTGGTAGTTCTTGCAGCAAAAGTTCATGATGGGAGTCTCCACATGATGCTCTGTACATCAGAGAGTGGGAGTTCGAAGTTAGTCTTGCCTGCTATCTGCCATTTTTCCTCTTACAATCTGATCTTTTAAATTTCTGCAGTATTAGCTATTATGTTTTATTTTTCATTTCTGATTTTTCTATTTTGATCTTTTCTCTTTTTTTCATGGATAGTCTGGCCATAGGTTTGTCATTTAAAAAAAAATTTAAACGACTTTATGTTTTGTTAATCTTTTGTATTTTTTGTTTCATTTCAATTTCATTTATTTCTCCTTTTATATCTATTATTTATTTTCTTCGACTAATTTTACATTTGGTTTTTCTTGCCTTTTTAGTTCTTTAAGATGTATCATTACATTGCTCATTTAAAGTTTTTCATCTTTTTTGATGTTGGCAATCATCGCTATAAACTTCCTTCTTAGTACTACTTTCACTGTATCCCATAGGTTTTCTTATGTTATATTTCCATTTTCATTTCTTTCAAAAAATTTTTCAATTTTTTTCTTAATTTCTTCATTGACCAACTGGTAATTCAGAAGCATATTGTTTAGTTTCTACATATTTGTATAATTCCAAAAATTCCTCTTGTTACCAATGTCTAGTTTTATTGTATTGTGGTCAGAAAGGATGCTTGATATTATTTAAATTTTTGGATGTTTTATGACTTGTTTTTTGACCTAACTTATGGTCTATCTTTAAGAATGACATATGTACTGAGGAAAAGAATATGCATTTTGCAGCTCTTGGATAAAATGTTCTGTAAAAATATATTAGATCAATTTCATCTATATTTCAGATTAAATCTGAATTTTTTTGTTGATTTTCTGTCTGGAAGATTTGCCCAATTCTGAAAGTTCAGTGTGGAAGTCTACAGATATTGCTGTCTTCAGGGCCAATCTCTAATAACAGTACCTTTATATATCTGGGTGCTCCAGTGTTGGGTGCAAATATATAAAAAACTGTTGCAGTTTTTTGCTGAATTGACCTTTTTTATCATTACATAGCCACTTTCTTTTTCTCTTATAGCTTTTGTGTTGAAATCTATTATGTCTGATATAAGTGTAGCAACTCTTGTCTTTTACAGGTTTCCACTGGTATGAAATATCTTTTTCACACCTTTGTTCTTAGTCTCTGTGTGCTTTATAGGAGAAGTGTATTTCTTGTAGGCAACCAATCAAGAGCTCTTGTTTGTACTTCTATTCAAGCAGTCTGTATCTTTTGAGTCAAGAGTTTAATTTATTTACTGGTTATTATTGTTAAGTAAGAACTTACTCCTGCCGTTTTGTTATTTGTTTTTTGGGTTTTTAATTTGTGTGTGTGTGGTCTTCTTTTCCTTCTTTCTTTCATTTCTGTATGTCTCAAGTGAGAGTGTTTTCTTTGGTGATACGGGTTAGTTTCTTGCTCTTTATTTCTTTTGTATCTAATATATGTTTTTTGCTTTGAGGTTATCATGAGGCTTGCAAATACTATCTTCTAATCCACTATTTTAACTGAATAAGAGCTTAACACTATTTGAATAAACAAGCAAAAAGTAAACTAACAAAATTCTATGTCGTGACATCATATCCCACTTTTTAACTTGTTGTTTCTGTTTATATCTTATTGTACTATGTCTTGAAAAGTTGTGGTTATTACTTTTAATTGTTTTATTATTTATTCTTTCTACTTCTGATAAAAATAGTTTACTCACCAAAGTTACAGTGTTATAATATTCTGTGTTTTTGTGTGTACTTATTATTACCATGAGTTTTGCACTTCCAGATGATTATTTATCTCTCATTAAATTTTTTCCTCAGCCCTTTAAACGTGTCATGTTATTCTCTCCTGGCATGTAAGGTTTACACTGAAAAGTCTGCTGCCGCAGATGTGTTGGAGCTCTGTTGTATGTTGTTCATTTCTTTTCTCTTGTTGCTTTTAGATTTCTTTTGCTATGCTTGACCTTTGTGAGCTTGTTTATTAAATACCTTAAGATAATCTTCTTTGGGTTACATCTCATTGGAGTTCTATAATCTTTTTTTATTTGCATATTGACTTCTTTCTCTAGGTTTAGGAAGTTTCATGTTATTATCCCTTTGCACAAACTTTTTGCTGTTATTTATTCTTCTGCCTCCTGTTAAAGGCTAATAATTCTGAAATTTGCCCCTTTGAGGCTATTTTATAAATCTCTTAGAGATGCTTCACTGTTTTATTTTTTTTTCCTTTGTCTCCCCTGACTGTGTATTTTCAAAGACCTTGTCTTCAAGCTCACTACTCCTTTCTTCTGTGTTATGTATTCTGCTATTAAAGTACTCTGAAGCATTCTTTAGTATGCCAACTGCATTTTTCACCTCCAGAATTTCTGATTGATTCCTTGTAATTATTTCAATGTCTCTGTTACATTTCTCTAAAAAAGTTCAGAATTCCTTCTCTGTGTTATTCTTAATTTTGTTGAGTTTCCTAAAGACAATCTAAAAAGTCACATGTCTCTGTTTCTACAGGACTCATCTCTAGTGGTTTATTTAGTTCATTTGGTGAGTTCAAGTCTTACTGGATGATGTTGATGCTAGTAGATGTTCTTTGGTGTCTGGGCATTAAAGAATTACATATTTATTGTAATATAACCCACTGTCTGGGCTTATGTATAGTCACCCTTCTTGGAAAGGCTTTTCAGGTATTATTAAAGACTTGAGTGTTGTAATCTAAGCTGTATCTCTTTTAGTGGGCACCCCAAGTTCAGTAACACTGTGGTTCTTGCAAACTTGTAGAGGTACCACTTTGATGGTCTTGGAAAAGATCCAGGATAATTCTCTGGATTACCAGGCGGAAACACTTGTTCTCTTCCGTTACTTTCTCCCAAACCTACAGAGTCTCCCTGTTCTGAGTCACCTAAAACTAGAGCTGGAGTGGCACAAGCAACCATGTTGCCACCAATGCTATAACTGAGTTGGGTCATATCTGAAGCCAGCACAGTGCTGGTTCTCACCAAAGACCATATACCCATTCTCAGGCTACTGCCTATATTGCCTCAAGGTCCTAGGGCTTTACAATCAGTATATGACAATGCCAGCCAGGCTCCTGTCCTTCCCTTCTGAGGAGTGAGAACCCCTACGCCTTGGGTGGGTTCAGAAAAGCCATTTGGAAGTAAGGAACTAGAGTTAAAAACCTGAAAAAACTACCTAGTGCTCTATTGTATTGTAGCTAAGCTGGCACTCAAATCACAAGGCCATTTATTTTCCTTCTTTTCTCTCTTTTGCAAAGGTGGAGGAGCCTCACCTGGTATCCACTGCCACTCCAGGCCAAAAGGAGTACTGCCAGACTACAACTTATGTTCCCTTAACACCCAAGGTCTCTTAAATAAGCTTCTTGTGATTGATACTTGGTTTGGGACTCACACTTCAGAGCAATTGGATCCCCTCTGGTCCAGGGCAGGTCCAGAAATGTCTTCCAAAAGTCAAGTCCTGGAACTGGGAACCCCAAGATTCTGCTTGGTGCTCTAACTCCCTGTGGCTGTGCTGGTACTTAAGGTGCAAGACAAAGTCTCCTTTACATTTCCTTCTGCTTTTCTCAAGCAGAAGAAGTTTTGCCCCATAGCCACCACTGCTGTTAATGTGCTGAGTCTCAACTGAAGCCAGCAAGACTCAGAGGCTTAATCCAAGGCCCTCAATTTAGTGCCCGGATATGGCTGCTGGTTATTCAAGGCCCAAGGGCTCTTCAGTTAGGTGATAAACGCTGTCAGGACTGGGTTCTTTCCTTCAAGGCAAGGGTTTTCCATCTTGCCCAGGACGTGTCTAGAAATGCCTGGGAACCAGGACCTGGAATGGGGGTCTCATGAATCTGGCTGCCCTTTCATGTTATGGGTGGCTTGGCTGGCATCTTAAATGTAATACAAAGTTTTCCCCACTTTTTTCTCCCAACTCAAGTAGAAGGAAGGGATCTCTTTTGATGCCACAATCTGTGCAGCATGGGTTTAGGAGAAGGGTGATGCTAACACGCTCTTAGCTGCCCAAGCTAGTGTCTCAATGTGTCACGTGCTCCCCAAGTCCACTCTCTCTGAACCTAGTTCAGCAGTAGGACTTGCCTAAGAATTGCAGTTTTTATAGCCTAGACTGCCTTTCAAGTTCACTTGGAGACACAGAGTGCTATAGCCCTTGGTGTTGAGATTTGCAGGCACTCAAGTCTGGACCACTGAGATGGGAGATTTTCCTCTGGCTAGGGCTGGTTAAATGTTCCCTCTGTGGGCAGGTAGCAGTTGAGTGTGGTCTAGTTTTCCTTTCTGCTCTAACAGTATAGCACTGAGTTCAATGCCTCACCATTGCTGTGTTCTCCCTCCCCCAGCTCCTGCAAGGCTCTCTGCAGCACACTACACTGCTTCTGTGGGTGACGGGAGGAATGATGGTGGTGATTCAAGACTATCTATTTCTTCTGTGCCTCTTTCAGTGATATGTAATTCAAACCAACTACTATGAGTGGTCACCTGATTTTTTATTCTGGTTAAGGTTTTTTGTTGTTGTTGTTGTTGTTGTTGTTGTTTTTTCTGTGTAGATAGTTGTTAACCTGATTTCCTTGTGATGGGGATGATCCATGAAGCTTTGTATTCTGGCATATTGATCTCCCTCTCCTCAATTATTTTATTACATAGAATATACTGAGGAAATTTTGTTGAATTAAATTGAATGTGTGCAAAATACAAAATAATAGAGGTCTTTAAAATACATTAAATGAGACTCAGGACATTTGGATTCTGGTTTCTATTTTTCTCTGTGTGATCTTGGACAAGTCATTTCCTTTCCCTGTACCTCAACAATATTATCTACAAGATAAAGCATTTTCATCTTGCTAATTATTCAGTGTGTCCCTGATTTTAATATTTTGTTGACTTGACAGATATATGAATGATCAAAGTTTAATTTCCAAGATCTTAGTGTTCAAAGTAAAATAGCCTTTTTATCTTGCATGAAACCAGATGTATTCCAAGTGCTATGTTGTAGGATGTTTCTTTTCTATGCCAATTGTTCTTAGGCCTTTATCACATTCCTTCTTTAATGAAACTACAGATAAGTTTTGGAACATATTCTCAGGTTTTTTGGTGTATGTAATCAAGCTATGTGCTCAACAATGGCTTACTTATTACTAATCAAATCAATGTTTTATGCCAGATTTTGGTATAAATTGGTTTTATCTGCTTATGTTCTCCAGGAGCAAAATCAATTTCATCTGGTCACTTTGTCAATGTGTGTCAGAAAGGGAACAAAATTTTAAAATCTACTAGGTGCTAAACTAGGTGAAAATGTCATAATTTCCTACTCACATAAAACTATGCATTAGATATTATTAACCCCCTTTTCTAGGTAAGGAAACTGATGCTCACAGAGGTTGGATGTGGTAGAACCCCAATTAAGAACCAAATATCTTTTTACATTTCAGAACTTATTTTCTCATTCATTATATTATGCTGATCCAAGATGGGACTAAGCAAGAGAATTCAAATGTCTCCTGAAAACTCATCCCTACAATATTCAAAAATATATTTATTTTCCATTCTCTATAATTTGAAGGTTAGGAAGGATCATCTTCTATTTGGAATATAGTCCAATTGATTTTATAAACCATTAAATTGGAAATACTTGAAAATACACAAAAATATACAGAATGACATCATAAATAGCATTGCAAATCCACATATAACTAGCACCCAGCTTTAAAAATTATCAGCATTTTGCCAATTTTTTCATCTATTTATCATCCCTCTTTTAAATCAAATCCAAGACATCACATTATTTCACTCATTATTACTGTAGTCACATAGATTTTAAACATAGATTTAAACAAATGAAAGAGCAGTCAAGAAGCACATATCTGGCCGGGAGTGCTGTAATCCCACCACTTTGGGAGGCTGAGGCAGGTGGATCATGAGGTCAAGAGTTCAAGACCAGCCTGGCCAAGATGGTGAAACTTGGTATCTACTAAAAACTACCAAAATTAGCCAGAGGCAGTGGCAGGCACCTGTAATCCCAGCTACTCAAGAGGCTGAGGCAGGATAATCGCTTGAACCTGGGTGGTAGAGGTTACAGTGAGCCAAGATTGTGCTACTGAACTCCAGCCTGGGCGACAGGGAGACTCTGTCTTAAAAAAAAAAAAAAAAAAAAAAAAAAAGAAGAAGAAAGAAAAAAGAAAAGAAAAGAAAAAAGCGCATATCTGTTCTACCATTAACAATAATCTCACAAAGCACTTTTACACTTTTACATTCATTACCCCATTTTATCATTACAGTAAACCTCAAAGAAGCTCTGTGTGTATATGAGATTTTAATATGACCATTTTAATACAGATATTTTGGGATAGCTCTTTGTATACTGTTTTGGAAAAAGTTTATCTATGTCATGTATATGTAATATGGGGACATAATTACATGGAATAACATAAACAAAATCAATTTTGACATTGCACATTATTACATTGACTAAAGTACCATTATTACATTGACTAAAGTACAAACAACACAAGTCATCTAAACTTTTTTTGAGTAATTTTCAAAATACATATTTTATTCTTTGGATCTCATGCCATTCTTATGTTTT
Organism: Rhinopithecus roxellana; assembly: GCF_007565055.1. Lineage (NCBI taxonomy): Eukaryota > Metazoa > Chordata > Mammalia > Primates > Cercopithecidae > Rhinopithecus > Rhinopithecus roxellana. The sequence goes on from NC_044555.1 coordinate 45,816,724, forward strand.
ACCCATAACTTATTTCCTAATTCCATAGTCCTAAAATGAGGGTTGGGAAATTATGCTGGAGTGAGGCTACAAATGAATTATTCCACACATTATTTGATAACAAAAACATTACTTTTTCATTTTGTTATGAACATCTTATGGTTGCATAAAAAAAGTCTTCATTCCAAGTAAAAATATAGCACCCATAAAAAAAAAAAAAAAAAAAACGAGATTATCTTTTTGCAACAACACAGATAACGCTTGAAGCCATTATTCAAAGTGAACTAACTCAGACACAGAAAATCAAATACTAATGTTCTCACTTCTAAATGAGAGCTAAATATTGAGTACACATGGACACAAAGAAGGGAAAAATAGACACTGGGGCTACTTGAGGGTGGAGGGTGGGAGAAGCTGAGGTTTGAAAAACTACCTGTTGGGTACTATGCTTATTACCTGGGTGATGAAATAACATGTACACTAAACCTCCATGACATGAAATTTTTCTGTAGATCCAGTCTGCACATGTACCCTGAGAAATAACATAAAAGTTAAAAAACAGAAAGTAGTGTAGTTCAGCCTTCAGTATGGACCCAGGTTCCACAATATTAAGCACCTCAAACACCTCTTTCAAATGGAGTGAAGACTGGACTGTGAAAATTCCTTGAAATAAGTGAACGGTTCTGAACAAGTACAAAATAGCATGATTATTGTCAGTTTTCACATGCCAATCTTACTCCTGATATGCCCCAAAGTAGCTCTCCCTGGCTAGCAGATTTTGATTTAAAGCATAGTTCCAACCTCCCAGTTACTAGTATTTGTAAGGATAAAAGAAAATATCTGAAGGCTGTTTAAGTGTTAGGTTAAAATACCAAAAGCAATAAGACAGAAAGAATATATATCTAAAATGTAAACAAAGCACTAAATGATTTACTGGAGAATTTACATCTTATATTTCACTTTTTTTTCTCTGAAGGATACAGATCTTTTAAAATAAATTGTTTTGTGATTCATTTCACAATCCACATAATTGCCTTCAATGGTCTACTTCACTTTGTAACCTATGGTATTTTTTCTATCGGAAGGTCCATAAGGAACCACCATAGCAAGGGTAAAATAAATGCAATGCTCAGCTCCTTAGTCCTCTGCTCTGGGGTTTCAAGAAAGTAAGAAATGGGTCATTTTGCATTTTGAGAATCCAGTTACTTATATGGAATACTTGTGCAGGAAATTCAGTCTGCTCACACATGCCATCTGCACAGGAACTCGACCACTTACAAAGGCTGGAGGAAGCAAGGAGCAATTGCATGTCAACAGAGGTATGGATTATTATGAAGAACAGGACAGGTTTCACTTTAACAGACACTGACTGAAATTGTTTTATTTAGGAAGGAAGGGAAGTGAGAAGCATGGTCAAAGAACTAGAAGTCAGAAATGTCTTTCAGTCCCTCAATTTGGAGTCCTGCTTTAAGGTTTTTTGCATGCATGGGAAATCACAGTCACTAGCCTTTTGAATGGTTGTAGTCAGGGAACTTGGAGCCAGAAATGCTGCTACAAATTGAAAAATTCCTGTGCTTATCCTAGGACTCAAGCTGAGTGAATGCATATATTTCAATGTAACAAATATCACTTGCTGTCTATGTGCCAAGAATTTGTAGGCACTGGAAATGAACAAAATAGAATTTTTGTCTTCAAGGAGCTCTTAGATTATTGGAGGAAATACAAAACATATAATTTACATTCTAGTATGATAGATTTCTTTATAAAGGTAAGTGAAAAGGCACTATGGTGGCATGTCAGAGGTGCCTCTAATGTAGACTATAAGAGAAAGGGTAGACTTCTAGTAAGAGGGATCATCTGAGTTGTGTTTTTAAAAGATGTGTAGGACAGAGTTAGCTTAAGAAATGGGAAAGGATGTTTCAGACATTTACTCAAATAGTTATAGTTGGGCCTCCCCCCCCCCAAAAAATTTAGTGCTTATTGTTATTAATAGACTAGTTTCAGGGTTTAGAGCTAATTTTATAGACCACTATCTAATATATGTATTTTTCTTCTCACTCTCTATTGTACAGATATTTCTGGACAATCTTTTTTTATATTAGCTATTGGTTCTGGTCTGCTTGGGGGATTTCTGCTTGTGTGTGGTATGCCCTTTGCCAGTGCTGGATGTTATAAACTTGGAGGTGGCTTCTCGATGACATCAGATAAGTTGTCACATTATGTTATGGGGACAAACTGATGACTAGAAAGCAGTATGTATGTGGGAATGTGCAAGCACACAAGTGCGTATATGCATGTTTGTGTTTATACATCCTTTACTTGAAGGGAAACTTTACTGAAACAAAATAAAGAGTAAATGAATGACAGCTGGTGAATTGGATAGTGTATGTGCCTTTAATATAAACTTTGCCTAAACACATGTTTTCTTACCGTGTATATATGAACTTTTCTCTTTGTATGCTTATAGAAAGATCATATTTAACAACTTATGTACATATTTATAAAATATTGGTTGCTAATTATTTCCTCTACGTAGTTAACATGGTTAAGTGACAGATATAGACATTCGTAGCCTCCCTTCCTTCGTTTTTATTTATTTATTCTTTTACAGGCTCTCACTCTGTGGCACAGGCTGGAGTGCAGTGGCACAATCTCAGCTCACTACAACCTTTGCCTACCCAAGCTCAGATGATCTTTCCACCCAGACTCCTGAATAGCTGGGATGACAGGTGTGCATAACCACAACCGGCTGAATTTTTTTTTTTTTTTTTTTATTCTTTTAGTAGCAATGGAGTTTCACCAAGTTGCCCAGGCTGGTCTTGAACTCCTGGCCTCAAGTGATCCACCTACCTCGGCCTCCCAAAGTACTCAGATTACAGGCACCTCCTACACTTTATTGGTGGCACTATTCAGTATGTGAGAGTTTTACTTGAAGCTGACATTTTGCCTGGTAGAAATAGAATGTATGGACCAGAAAAAGTGGCATATATAAAGATAACAAACTAGACAGTACATATTGACTGCTATATAGATAGATATTCACTCCTTTATGCTTCTTACCATAATATGAAAGTAAACTATTGTATACTTTGATTATATAGATAGGAAAAGTAAGATTGCTTTACATATAAACCAATTTGACCTGAATTTAAACTTGACTCTAAGTTTTAGCCAGAAATCTCCCCTAAATGTTAAATAGTTTTCCGACTTCAACTGAATTATTATCTGCTTGCCTTTTTTTGGTAAAACTATGGTGTTAAATTATTATTTTTTTAATTGTAAAATATAGAAATTTATCAAGAGTAGGAAAGTAAATTTCACTCATAAACTGAAAACCTGGAGACAACCAATGTTAATATCTTGGTGTGCCTCTGGTGAGTATTTTCCCTATGTACATGATTTTTTTCATTGAAAAATGTTGGATATCCTAACATATATTCATAGTTTTGTGTATTTTTGAAAAATTAAATGTTATGAGTGGTTCAATGTCATTATTAATCTTTGTAACATGATGTTTCATAACTGTATAATATTCTATCATGCATTTCTTCCACAATTAATTTTATTATTATCTTATTAGTGGGAATGTAGTTTCTCTATTATAAATGTTCCAATAAATGTCTTTGTATAATACTTCATCCAGCATGTGCTTATTAAGTGCTTACTATGGCCGGGCGCGGTGGCTCAAGCCTGTAATCCCAGCACTTTGGGAGGCCGAAACGGGCGGATCACGAGGTCAGGAGATCGAGACCATCCTGGTTAACACGGTGAAACCCCGTCTCTTCTAAAAAATACAAAAATCTAGTCGGGCGAGGTGGCGGGCGCCTGTAGTCCCAGCTACTCGGGAGGCTGAGGCAGGAGAATGGCGTAAACCCGGGAGGCGGAGCTTGTAGTGAGCTGAGATCTGGCCACTGCACTCTAGCCTGGGCCACAGAGCGAGACTCCGTCTCAAAAAAAAAAAAAAAAAAAAAAAAAAAAGTGCTTACTATGTATAAGGTGCTGTACAAGTCATGGACAAATGTTGGTGAATGAATCATGCTAGGTCCTTGTTGCATGGAATGTATAATCTAGTGAAAAGATAGATAATACATGAGTAAATAAATAAGTGTATAATTAGAAATCATAATAAATCTTAAGAAGAAAATGAACAGGTTGATGACACCAAAAATTAGTAGTTGGGATTAGTGGGGACTGCTTTAGATAAGGTGGTGGGGGGAAGGCAGTTATAAGGAGGTAATATTTATCCCTAGACCTGAATATGGAGAAGGAGCCAGACATAGGAACTGTGTGTGTGTGTTTGTGTGTGTGTGTTTGAGGGAGGACTGGTGACATGGTGGTTGATGAGTGGAGAATAGTGTTATAAAGAAAAAGAAAAGTTATGTGAAGACACTCAGGTGATAAGGAGCTTATAGTTCGAGAAACTCAGAGTCATCCAATATGGCTACAAAAAGCTAGATCAAGAGGGCTTTTATATAGGCCATGGTGAGGATTTTTTATTTTTCCCTAGTGCCATGAGAAGCCATACAAAAAGTTTAATCAGAAGAGGAACATAATTTGGTTTGCGTTTAAAATGATCATTTTTGCTGCTGTGTGGTGAAATGGTTGGAGACAGAGCAGGGAAACTAGTATAATAGTGTAGAGGAAAGATTATAGTGGTGATGAAGATAAGTCAACAGTTTTAAGATATGACATGTAAATTGTATGTATGGATTATAGTCACACATACACATACATGTAGTACTACAAATACGGCTTGTGAGATGTGAGAGAGGAGGTAGAGTTATGAAACAGTCAAAATTTTTCTGCACATTACTGATTATTTTATTTCAAAAGAATCCTAGAAAAAAAATGTATATGTTAAGACTCTTGCTACATATTGCCAAATTGTTCCACCAAATATATGTACCAATTTATTTTTCCATAAGAAGTGTATATTTTCTGATATCCTAGCATTCAAAACTTATTAGTTTATGACTATCCTAAGTCAACAAAATAACAGCAGATTATACACACACACACACATATTATATAGTGTGTGTGTATATATATATATATATATATATATATATATATATATATATATGCAAATTCGTTCTCATCTCTCTCCATGCTTGGCACATGTTGGTCACTCTGGCTAAAACAGTGTTCTTTCTTTTCTCGATATTTTCAGTATCTTATCTACTTCTCAAGATTCAGAGAAAAATTTGTCTCTTTTCATGGAATGTTATTTTCCTGAAGAGATTTTAAGTTCCTTTAGGGTGGAGGCCTAGTATTATGCTTGTATAGCTGCTATATTATCTAATATAATGTTTAGTTCAAATAACACTTGTTAATTGATTCATTATTATATTATTGAAACTTGACTTCTCTGGGTTCATATTCATGGATTACCTTAGAATATTGGTCCCATGAAGGGATGAAACATGACCTTAAAATTTATTAATACTGTTTTTAGAGGCATGTACCCAGAGAAACCCTTCATTTAACAACTGTACTTTTGAGGATATAGTGTATATTGTACATTATACAAAGCATAAAATGGTAAATAATTGAGAAGTGATAGGTACAGACTTAAATACCACAAGATGTTAGTGGAGTTAGGGATCAATATGAATTAACATGGTTAAGGAAGGCATTATAATGAAAGTTAGACTACTTTTGGGCTATGATTTAGAAACATAGCAAAGAGAGATAAATTATTACAGACAAAAAGGCTGCCAAAGCCCAGATGGAAACACAAGCAGTTGAAAGAAAGCTAAATACGGTTTCATGATTTTCTCTAATAAACTTTACAGCCCAAGAGAGTAATAGAGAAATCAAATGGTGGAACTTATCATAGTTTTGGAATTGAAAGACGGGTGTAGTTGGAGATGAAGGGTGTGAAGGATTTTAGGTATCAATGAAGGGGCCCTAAAAATAGCCGTGTGTGAGACTGAGGTATTTGAGGGATGCAAGGGAATACAGCCTTGGAAAATAATGCCTTTTCAGCCATTAAAAAAATATGACAAATGATGATGATAACAAACATTTATTGAGCACCTTTTATGTGCCGTACACACACACACACACACACACACACACACACACACACACACACACACACATATATATATATATATATATATATATACATATTTTAGAGATGAAAAACCTGAGGCACAGAAAGGATATGTAACTTGTCCAAGATCGGATACATGGCATATGGTGTAGCCAAAGCTCACTACAATGCCATCTGATTCCAGAGCCTGGCCCGGAAACACTGCACTGTAGCGTTCTCATGAACACGGAGGTGTAGAGGCAGAAGAGGTAATAATGAGGGCAAAGAACAGATTTAGAAGAGGTAAAAAAATGGGAGAAGTGTAAAAATAGAGATAATATTTATTACAGTCTACTTTGTGGTGTGGCTGTATGTTTTCGTGTGTATTTGTGTTCAATATACAGTTGATTATGATTATCCTGAAAACGTGCCTTTTAAAAATATTTATATTAATATATTTGTAGAATCTTAATCCATACTAAACAGAGTAAATTTTAGTGAGGCCAGAAGGAGAACCCAGAGTGTTAAATCTTGGATATGGGGCAAACAGATGTGATGTCAGTACTCCAACTTGTGACTGGGCTAGTTGGTGGCTAAATTGGAGTAAAATGGATCATTGGAATTGTGGGTGGCCTTGAAATGAGAGTGACTAAAGACAGACTTGTAGAAACTTGACTTCTTTTACACCTACAAATAAACTGAGTTGATTTTGCTCTATTTATTTCCTGGACACCTAATTCAAGACACCTAATTTGACTCTGCCAAAAGGTCTATTTTTGTGCATAAGCTACCAAAGTTAAGAAGCCCTACTTTAAAAATAAATAAATGTTCTTTTCCCTACTTTCATGTCGGTTAGCTTCTACCCCTGTATGGCTTATTCTAAGCAAATTCCCAGTTCAAAATCATGGGGAAAATGCTGCCGTGTGAAGTGCCAGTCTAGGATTTTCCCTCTCTGTTGTGTGAATTTGCAATGATTTCATTTCCTGATGTTGTCATAATGTGGCTTTAGTGTATCATTAGCAGTCTGATGGACTCCTCTTAAGGGTTAGTCAGGACAACTTCTAATGATTCCATGCACAAAGTCTCCATATCTTAAGAAATACATTCTCACACAATTATGACTAATAATGAAAAAAGTTAGTTTACCATTTATTTCCAGAAGGACTGGCCAAATACTTGAGCAAACATATTGAAGAGTTTAAAAAATTTACCATGGTGTTATACACAAAACCTTCTGGTGCTGTTAAGACTGAGATTTCAATTTCTATACGATTAACTTTTGCACACATTCATGTATTTAAAATCAATAGGGAGAGTTTATATTTTCCTGAGGAAATATTTTGGTTATTTTTGTTCTTGTTATACCACCTTCAAAAGTACAAGAATTATAAGTAAAATTCACTGTTTACCCTGTGATATGGTTTGAATCTGTGTCCCCTGCCCACCCAAATCTTATGTTGAACTGTAATCCCCAAGGCTGGAGGTGGGGCCTTTTTGGAGGTGATTGTATCATGAGGGTAGTCCATCATTAATGGTTTATCACCATCCTCTTGGTGCAGTTCTCATAACAGTGAGTGAGTATTCTCAATATCCGGTTGTTTAAAAGTGTGTAGGACTGCCCCCTTTCTCTTTTTCTCCTGCTCTGAAGATGTAAGATGTGCCTGTTTCCCCTTCACCTTCCAACATTATTGTAAGTTTCCTGAGGCCTCCCCAGAAGCAGAAGCTGCTGTGCTTCCTATACAGCTGACAGAACTATGAACCAATTAAAACTTTTTTTCTTTATAAGTTACCCAGTCTCCAGTATTTCTTTACAGCAGTGTGAGAACAAATCATTACACCTTGCATCAAAATCCCAATATAATGTCAATTTGCAAAGGACTTGGGACTAGGTTAATAGGATATTGTTCTTATAAGTTAGAGGTAAGATGGGCAACCTTTCTATAAAATTAGCTAATTTGACTCAAATGGTCAATGTTGTAGCTCAGACAAATGTCTGGAATTTTCTCCCATTTAAATTTGAGGTATTTTGCCTTTAGGACAGCTGTTGTCTGAAACAACTAGCCCCCATTCTTCATTTCAGAGATTCTTCAAAAAATATGAGATCCCAGCTCATCTGGTAGCTTCCTTTGAAATAATTTTGTTCACGTAAGAGGTGAAAATTACTAACAGATTAATTAATCTTAACCTTTATTTACATGTTAATCTTGCCCTTAATTTGACCAGCATGTGGAAGACGTTACTAAGGGCATGAATATGCAAAGGGATATTGGTGTGGTTTGCTAAGTTTGCAATTCTTCAGAGAAAAATAAGCCTGTCTAACTAAGTCCCAGGCTCTTACTCTAATAACGTTATAAAAGGAATCACTGATGTGTAGCTACATCTTTTTTACATCTTTTTGAAAGCATATACAAAGATCGGAGAAAATGAGAGTAAAATGCATCATGAATCTAAACTTTCTGGCCAAAATGAGAAATTGCTGTATAGTTATATTATCTATCTTTGTTTTCATGTAAACTATACATAACAACCACATATGAGAGGGTGCTGAAAGTCAGTATTACATTTCCTTGCTTTCAACTTGTAGAATTGGCAAACGTTTCAAGGGAGAATGAGTCTCTAATATCCAATCATTTGTATTCTTATAATTAACAACTATTATGAAATAAATTTTGTCTCCAAGGAGAGTTTCCATTTTGTTCTACAATTATGCTCTTTTCTCTCTTCAAATGGTAAGGGACTATGTTACTTGAGTCAAGACTAAGTTGAATTTACACTAAAACCTCATTAACGTAAACTAATTTGGGAGAAACACAGGCCTGAATGACAGAATGTTTTTAAAAGAAATAGCTTTACACACAATCCATTAGTGGGGGCAATACAGCATTTGCAAAGGAGCAAAGCTACTTTAATGAAGAGGTAAACATATAATTGGAATGTCAGTTATTTTTCAGAAATGTGAAATTAAATAAGTTTGTTCTCTTAAGGAGAATAGGTAAACTTTAGTATACCATGAAGTTTGGTAACAAAACCTATTTCATACACAGAACACAGAAAACAATAACAGTCACATTTGTTTTTTTCTTGTCTGACTACTGTTGCCGATCCTTTGTTTTGGATCTAGTTTTTGCTCTCCATGTATCCTTTTGGACTTGATATTTGTGATAGTTCCTTGCTTTCTGAAGTTATCTTCAATTATATCCCGGATATCAGACCCATTTTTTTCCTATATGCTCATAGCCTTGGTTCAGCCTAGTAATTCTGTGACTGTTTCTGGTTCCTGGAGTCATAGCTCAGGCAGAGCCTTGATACAACCAATTATTTACCTTTGCTACTCTAACACATGGTTTTTATCATACATTCCAAATGAATAAAGCACAAATTTATATTTTACTCTACCTCCAAATAATGTGATTGCCTAGACTGAGCCTATTGTATATGGGGAGTAGTTAGCCATTTCAGAAAACTTCCTGGACCAAAAATGCACTTGGCTTTCATCTGTTTACTGATATCTAGCTAAAGAGATTTCATTCCTTTAGAATATGATGTTGTAACCCATTAAAAATAGTAACACACTAGAAAAGGTCGTATTTTAAGTGATCATTATTATTTATATATATGTTTATCACAAAAAAACTGGAAAGTAGATTCTGATAAGGATAGAAGAACATTAAGGCACTATTCTTATCACAAATTACATATGGATAATATTTTTGCCATTCTTTGAAACAGCAGACTGAGTCAATGTTTTGCTGTCTAGGTGTTGACCCTCTATATTTATCCTTAAAATATAATAGAGGAAATATAGGAGAGTTACCTTGTCATTTAATCATCTTCCTTTTTCTCCTAGACTTTTAAATGTTAGTATGCCCCAGGGTTCATCCTTAGTCCTCTTCTCTAAGAACACTCACTCCTTTCATGTTCTCATCTTGTCTCATAGATTTAAATATAATCTATGTGCTCAAGATTCCCAAATTTATATATCTAGGTAGGACCAATCTCCCGAACTCCAGACTCAGATACTCAGCTGCCTGTTTGGCATTTCTACATAGCAGTCTATTGAAACGTAGTTAACTCATGTCATTGCTATGCTTAAAACACTGAAATAGCTTCCAATTTCACTACGAAAACAAGCTAATGTGTTTTTAGTGAATTACAGTACCCCACATGAAATACTGTCCCCATTCCGTCCTGCCCTCCACAATATCATTTTAACCTTGTTTCCTACAACTACCCCTTTCTCAGTCAGCTTTGATCATACTGACCTCCTTGCTATTCCTTGAACAAAACAGACATATCCCTACTAGGGTCTTTGCACTGGCTGTAACCTCTGCTTGAATAATCCCTCCAGTAGTCTGTGTGGCTAAATATTTCAATTCCTCTGAATCTTTTTTTAAATGAATCTTTCTGTCCTAATTAACTTATTTTAAATCATGTGGGGCTCACAGTATCTTATATTTTGCTCTACTTTTAAAAATACATAGTATTTATCACCTTCTAGTATACAATATAGTAGTTTTATTTTATTTATTATTTACTTTTTGCTGTTTATTGCTAGAATGTAGGTTCCATGAAGGCTAGGATATTGATTTTATTTACTAATATAGTCCAAGAACACAGATAAATGTCTGGCACATATTAAATGCCCAATACATATTATTTGAGCTAATAAGTGTATTGACCAAGTTAGCAGATTTACTGGGCTTTAAAGATGGAATTTTCTCCCAAATCATAATAATAAACAGAAATAAAAGTAACAAAAAACTGATGATTTGTAATAAAATTACCTTTCAAAATGTAGAAAAGCAATTGTGGGCACCTTCTTTCAGGTAGGTAAACTGCAATGCAAGAGAGGGACTACTGGAATGGTAAACTAGGCTCCAAACCATGCTACTACAATACTAAATGTATATGTTATAATAAAGGGGGAGGTGAATCTAGATAAAACATTAAATTACTTGGCTTTATAAATATATATACATGAAAAAATATATAAATTGCAAGATTATATTTTTGTTTTAAAGCTAACACATGGGAAAAGTGTAGAATATGTATTTTTGTTGAGCAGTGCTTCTCGAAGTGGGTTCCAAGGAATTACCATTTCAAATTATGTTAATATATTTCTCTGAAATAAAAGGATACTATTGTCAATGAATTTTGGGGAATGTTAAGTTAATCAAACTGAAATCGGTATCCTTACATTATAATTTCTAAGGCTTTAATATACTTACTATTTTGAATCCTCTAAATGAGAGGTGAAGAAGACTGCACATTTTAGATGTATTTCACCAAAATACTTCCCTTCTTTTTTCCTCTAGAGTATCTTTGAAACTACCTCTGTGAAGAATACGCTTTAGCCGTAGAGGTTGGACATAATACCTCATATGTGAAAGTTATAAGAAGTCTGATTTCACACAAATTAAGGAGGAACATTCTAACTATTGAAGCTGTACACAAGTCAACTGTTCTTTTTTTAAGTAGTAAACTTCCTGACAATTGATTTTTCAAACATTAAATGGAACTTTGTTAGGGATACTCTAGAGGGGGTTCCCATATTGAATAAAGCATTGGGCACTCAGAGGTGCCTTTTAATCGTAAACTTTTATTATATAATTACAAGATTTGATGGGATTCCCATTAAGACCCTGCTTGCCACATCTAAGAAGAGCAGCAAACACCTTACCAGCCATAGCAATGAAGTCAATTTAGTCATTCTGGTTTATTGTGTTTTGCTTTTCTAATGGAAAGGATAACAACAAAAAAGTATGGAAATGATAAATGCTGTTAAGGACCTGTTTCCTTTTACCTGCATAGTAGGATTCCATTTTTGATTCTTACACAGAAAAAAAAAAAAAAAAACAGTTAACTAGAACCTCACTATCTGTCAATTACTAGTTAACAGTAATGTTATTTTCTCACTTTTATTTTCTTTCCTTTCCTTTTTGTTCCTCCCTCCCTTTTTCCTTTCATACCTCTTTCTTCCCTCCTTTCTTTCCTTCATTACTTCCTTCCTCGCCTTCCTTCCTTTCTCCTCTACCTCCCTTCTTTCTCTCCCTCCTCCCTCTCTTTCTTTCTTCCTCCCTTCCTTCCCTCCTCTGTCTCTCCATCCCTCCCTTCTTTCCTTCTCTTTTTTATACCTTTCTTTTTTCTTTTTGGCTCCACTTGACTTTCAGCAAAATATAACTCACAGTATCAAACCAGTAATGCTGGTTGACACAAGTAAAATTTACTGTACTAGAGTTAATATCCTATTGTTTCTACACTTAAATATCTAAGACTAAATGTGTAGAATTTATAAATTCAAAAATAATTCAGTTTCCATAAGATACTCAGTTAATCAGAGCAAAAGTCCGTTACCCTACCTATTAAAGCAGGGTGGATGCATTTAATTACTTATAATGATAAAATAACAAACAGGTCTTGGGAAGAAGTGTAGGTAGGTTTTTTTAAACTAATAAGTGTACATTTCTTATTGAACAAAACTAATCATTTTTCCACTAAAATACATGCAAATGCAGAGGGGAATAAATAATTTCTCTGGGATTATTGAGGATCTAACATGAAGTAGACTGTCACTAGCATAAATGTCTTTGAAATATAGTACTTTTTATCCTTGAAATACATGTAAATTTTTATTCTAATCCATAGTAATGAAAGAAACCCTCAAATGAAGAAGATTTGTTATATTTAGACTATTGTTTTGGAAATTTTTGCAGGAGTAGTACTGCATACTCCTGGATTCTTTAATATGAAGGTAGACAACACTTTGGTTTCTGGCAGGCTTAGTAACTTTACTTTTAGCTATGCTATAGAAGAGATTATTTTTATGGGTAGGAATTTGGCCTGGATCATCTTTAAAAGCAAAGAAAAATTATAAATTCAAAAACAATTCAGTTTCCATAAGATACTCAGTTAATCAGTGTAAATTCTTTAAAAGCAGTGTAAATTCTCAGACTCTACACAAACCCTGTACCAAATTTCTTCAGACTGTGATCTGGAGATATCAATTTTAAACAAACTTCTAAAGTGATTCTAATGTATGCCGAGGTTTTAAAACCACTATATTATATGACATGTAAACTTCCTATCATGTTGTCATTTTGTAAAGACTTTCAATATTAAGGTTTGAAACAGATAACTGATCACAATATCTAACACCTATGAGTCCTGATTAATTAAAGTTTGAATAGAAGAAAAGGTCTTTTTGAAGTCACTTTATAACTTTGAAAATTTTTGAACTTTAACAACAGAATGCAGGTACATCAAAAACAATCTGAAAATGACATTTAAGGACAAATTGAAATTTTCTCTTGCAGCCGATATAGATCTCAGTTGTATGACTATGTAATATTGTTAACCATTACTTGTCATCATATATGAAATAAAAACATAATTCAGAAAATTGTTTAGTGTGATTTACCTAAAACTTTAAACATTAAAGTTTAAACTTTTTTTTATTTGTTTCTAGAGCACAGGTAGAGTAGATTTAGAATAATTCTTAAGGGCCTTAGTATATTTGGAATAATACACGAGCAATGTCTTCAACTTAAAATGACCGCTGCATTAGACACTAACAAGAGAGTCAGTCTTCTGTTCTTATACCCTAGAACTTAAAGTATAATAAAAAAAGAAAAGAAAAAAAGAGAGTCAGTCTGTCCTTTGGAGGTTTGAAACCGGACATTAACTGTGTGGCAATGAGAGTCCTAGAGGGCATCTTCTTTCAATAGGAGGCTATGATTAGGACAAATACCTAATGCATGTGGGGCTTAAAACCTAGGGGATGGGTTGATAGGTGCAGCAAACCACCATGGCACATGTATACTTATGTAACAAACCTGCAGGTTCTGCACATGTATCCCAGAAACTTAAAGTAAAATAAAATAAAATAAAAAATAGGAGGCTATGTCAATTTTCCCACTTCATTCTTCTCCTTTATTATTGACTTGTTCATTCTGTTTTTTTTTTTTTTGCATGCCTACATAAACTTTAGAATCAGTTCATCAATATTCTCAAAATAACTTGCTCGGATTTTTATTAGAATTACACTGAATCTATATATCAAGTTGAGAAGAGCTGACATCCTGAGAATATTGTCTTGTTATTCATGAATATGGAACACCTCTCTATTTAGTTTTTAAAATATATTTTATCAGAATGTTGTAGCTTTTCTCATAGAGATAATCCCCAACTTACAATGGTTTGACTTATAATTGTTCTATTTTATGATGGTGTGAAAGCTATACACATTCAGCAGAAACCACACTTCTGGTACTTATAAAGCCATTCTGTATTTCTCTTTTTGAACAGTATTTAAAAAATGACATGACACTTTCAGCACTTTATTTTAAAGTAGGCTTTATGTTAAATGATTTTGCCTAATGTAAGCTAATGTAAGTGTTCTGAGCACTTTAAGCTAGGCTAGGCTATCATGTTTAATGAGTTAGATGTACTAAATGCATTTTTGACGTGATATTTTCAACTTATGATGGGTTAAAGCCCATCATAAGTTGAGAAGCATCTGCATCAGTCTTGTGCATAATTTGCTAGATTTGTAACAATTTTATTATTTGGATAAATAAAATGTGTTTTGGATTTCAAATTCTATATGTTCATTGTTGGCACGTAATAAATCAATTAACTTTTGTATATTAACTTGTATCCTCCAACTTGCCTTGATTGATATACATGTTTATTAGTTCAGTAATATTTTGTTCATTTTTTCACATTTTCTACATAGACAATCATGTGATTTACAAATGCAGTTTTATTTCTACCTTCTTAATCTATACACTTTTTGTCTTCTTTTCTATTGCATTAGCTCAGACTTCTAGTATATTGTTGAAAAAGCAGTTGTGACAGGGACATCTTTGCCTTTTCCTGATCTTAGAGGAAAAGCTTTTAATTTCTCATCAATAAGTATGATGCTAACTGAAGATGTTCTTCATTAAGTTGAGAAAGTTATCCTGTATTTTCACTTTACTGAGTGTTTTTATGATGATTGGGTGTAGATATTGTCAGATGCATTTTCTGAATCTATTGATATGATCACATGATTTTTCAAGCCTATTGCTGTATTTGATTACATTCACTGATGTTTGAATGTTGAACCAGCCCAGCATAGTTGGGATAAATATCAGCTGGTTGTATTTCATAATTATTTTTACAATTGATCATTTAAGTTTTCTCATCTATGTTCATGAAAATATTGGTTTGTAGTTCCTATGTTGTGTATTTTTTCTAATTATGGTAATGATATAATGTGGGTCTTATAGAAAAATAAAGCATTTTCTCTGCTTCTATTTTCCAAAAGAGATTGTAGAGAATTGCTATAATTTATCTCTAAATATTTGATACAATTCACCAGTGAATCCATCTGTTCCTAAAGCAGTATGTTTTGTGAGGAAATTAATTATCATTTCAATTACTTTATTAGACCTAGGTATATTCAGATTGTGTATTTCTTCTTGTGTGAGTTTTGGCAGATCATGCCTTTCAAGGAACTGGTCCATTTCAGCTATATTATCAAATTTGTCAGTATAGAGTTGTTTACAATATTCTGTTATTATCCTTTTAACATCAATTGGATCTATAATGATGCTGCCCTCTCCATCTCTGATATTAGTAATTTCTATTTTTCTTCTTTTTTTCTTAGTTATGTTGGCTAGAGATTTATCAATTTTGTTTTTCTTTTCAAAGAGTCAGTTTTTGTTTCATTGATTGTCTCATTTGATTTCCTGCTTCTTCTACTTAATTTGAATACAATTCATTCAAGTTCTCTTAGTTTCTTATGGTGGAATATTAAGGTATTAATTTTAGATCTTTCTTCTTTTCTAGTATATGTATCAAATATTAGATTCTCTCTGAACATCTTAACACTGCTTTCATTGTATCTTATGAACATTGATAAGTTGTATTTTTATTTAGTTAAAAAATTTTTAAATTTCTCTTGAGATGTCTTTTTTGACACAATTTGTTACTTAGAAGTATATCATTTAATCTAAGTATATTGGGATTTCCCAAGTATTTTTCTGTTGTTGACTTCTAGCTTAATTTCATTATGGATGGAGAACAGAAATTGCATGTTTTCTTTTTTAAAAAATAAAAATTTAAAGTGAGTTTTTTTTCAGTGTTATAATAATTCTCCATTTATTTATTCTATAAACATTTATGGAACACCCACTATATTAAAGTAAGTTTTATGAACTAAAATGTTGTTTATCTTTGTGAATATTCCATATGATCTTAAGAAGTATGTGTACTCTGCTGCTGTTGGATGGAATTAATTATAGATATCAATTATACTCAGTTGACTGATAGTGCTATTAATTTTTGCTGTGTTCTTAATGATTTTCTGCCTGTTGGATCTGACCATTTCTGATAGAGATTTTAAAATGTTCAACTGTAATAGGGATTTATATATTTCTCCTAGCAGTTTTGTAAGTGTTTTGCCCACATATTTGACACTTTTGTTAGGAACAAAGACATCACAAATTGTTATATTTTCTTGGAGTATTGACCTTTTTATCATTTTTATTTTTAAGTTTCGGGGTACATGTGCAAAATATGCAGGTTCGTTACGTAGGTAAATGTGTGCCATGGTGGTTTTCTGCACCTATAAGCCCATTGCCTAGGTGTTAGCCTAGCCAGTGTTAGCTATTTTTCCTAATGCTCTCCCTCCCCCATCCCACCCCTGACAGGCCCCAGTGTGTGTTGTTCCCCTCCCTGTGCTCGTGTGTTCTCATTGTTCAGTTCCTACTTATAAGTGAAAACATGCGGTGTTTGGTGTTCTGTTCCTGGATTAGTTTGCTAAGGATAACGGCTTCCAACTCCATTCGTGTCCCTACAAAGGACATAATCTCATCCCGTTTTATGATTGCATAGTATTCCATGATGTATATGCACCATATTTTCTGTATCCAGTCTATGACTGATGGACATTTTGGTTGATTCCATGTCTTTAAATTTATCTCTTTATTTCTGATAACTTTCTTTGCTTTGAAGTCTGTTCTGCCCCACATTAGTATCCACTACTCTTGTTTTCCATGGTTTGTGTTAGCACGATGCATTTTTCTCTATTTTTTCACTTTTAATCTGTATGTGTATTTACATACAAACTGAGTTTTTTCTGGACAACATGTACTTTAGCTTGTTTTACCATCTACTCTGCCAGTTTTTCGCTATTAGTTTGTATATTTAGATTGCTTATATTTTAAGCAATTGCCAGTATAGACAGGTTAACATCTATTATATTAATGTTTTCTGTTTGCTGCTCCTGTACTTTTTTCTATTTTGGTTTTTTACACTTTTTCCATTGTTTGTGATTCTATTTGAGCATTTCATTTCAATTTCTATCTTTCAAAAGCATATCAATTATATTTTTATTGCTTTTTTTAGTGGTTACCTTAGACTCTACAATATACATTTGCAATTAATCCAACTCAAATTTCAAATAAGATTTAATTTCTTAAAGACTAATGCAAGTATTTTATAATAACATATTTTAATTGCTCCCTCTCATTTGTTATACTTTCATTGTCATTCATTTTACTTATACATAAGCATATATAAGCATAGATGAATAGATACCTATGATAAAATGCATTGTTGTTATAATTTAAAGCAAAATGTTTTATTTCAGATTAATTAGGTAAAATAATCTGTATAACAAACTCCTATGACACAAATTTACCTATATAGCAAACCTGCACATGTACCCTTACTTAAACAAAGTTAAATTTGGTAAATAAGTAAATAAAAGATTTTTTTAAAATAAAAAATGAGAAAATAAAAGTTTTATCTTGCCTTCAATTATTTATCCAGCAATGCTTTTCATTTCTTTATGCAGACTCAAGTTTCTTACGTATACCATTTAAGTTCTTTCTGTATAACAACATTTTTTAAGGTAGGTCTAGTAGCAACAAATAGCCTCAATTTTCATATCAAAAGGTCTTTATTTCTACTTCACAATTTTTATTATGATAAAACACATAACATGAGATCTACCTCTTAACAAACTTTTAATTATACCAAAGAATATTGTTAACTATAGGTACAATGTTGTATAGCAAATGTTTAGAACTTATTTATCCTTTATTACTGAAACTTTATACCTATTGGTCAGCAACTTACCATTTTTCTTCCTAGAATCTCCTGACGACCACCATTCCACACTTTCTTTCTATGACTTTCACTATCTTACATAACTCAAGTAGAATCATGCAATATTAGCTCTTATTTTACCGGGTTATTTTATTTACCATAATATCCACGATGTTCATGTGTGCTGTTTCAAATGGAAGGATCTCCATTTTGTTCAAGGCTAAATAATATTACATCCATATGCCACATTTTATTTATCTGCTCATCTATGAACGAACACAAGGTTGTTTTTATGTCTTGGATATTATTAATATAAAGCCACAATGCACATGGAAGTGCACACTTTTTTCCAAGATACTCATTTCAACTGTTTTTGATATACATCCGGAAGATGGATTATTGGATTATATGGAAATTCTGTTTTTGATTATCTTAGTAACACCTATATTGTTTTCCATAATGCCTATACCAATTTACATTTTCAACAACAGTGTAGGGAGCACCCTTTTCTCCAAAGTCTCTACAACACTGGCTATCATTCTTTATGATAACAACCCTAACAGATGTTAGTTGGATGATATCTCATATTTATTTGTGTTTTTCTGATAATTAGTGATATTGAACATTGCTTTATGTATTTGTTGTCCATCTTAATGTCTTCTTTGGAGAAAGGTCTATTGAGGTTCTTTGCTCATTTTTAAATCAGATTACTTGTTTATTTGCTATTAACCTCTTGTCAGAGCCATTGCTGCACTCTAAACCATGGCTTCATGGCCACTCTGCACATTTCATGCCTAGAATACTGGAGCTTTTGTTGCAAATGAAACACCCACATACTGCTTGCAAGTGCCACTGCAGCTATGTGCATGCCCACGCTTCACAACCCAGCTTTCCTGATGCTTCAAAAACACCTGTGTCTTGCTAACCATTACCAATGTGGCAATAAAAAAAATGCACTCCAGCCACTCGTGCCACCCCTGCACTGGACCCCAGAGACATTGTCCATCAAAGTATGCCCACACTCCTGACTCTGGCTTCGAGGCTTTTAATCGAGCATCATGCACTGGACACCAGTAACACCAACACTGCTGGTACAACCATGAGCTAGACCTGGCACCAAGAGGGATGCAATCAGCCATGACTTCCTTTTTAATAGTAAAAGAGATCAATACCCTCACAGACTTCTTCAGGAAAGACCCAACATCCCTCACCATTTCTGTGGGCACTCACATTACTGGCTACTGATAAACTCTTCAATATTACCAAGGTTAACCTCATCTGACAAAGCTGCACAAAGACTGCATTGCTGTGCTCCCACAAGAGCAGGAATTGATACACCCAACCTAGATGGTGACCTTGCATCCACCTACAGATGAAGGTCTTTCCCCACAAAATCAGTCTATATAGGTATATACACAGCCAGATGACCAGATAGAAGCATTCACCAATTGTCTTCCACACAGGAACACAAAAACTGAACAACTCTACACATAAAAAGCACATTTATAAGAACCAAAATTTAGAACCACCAAGGTAGTACCTCTACAAGTCTGAATGAGTCACAGAATTGGGTTTGGGTTGCCCCCTAATTCAGATATAGCTGCTGTGTCAAAAAACTTAAATTGCAACACTCAAGTCCCATTGAATACTTGAAAAGCCTTCCCAAGAAGGACATGTACAAACAAGCCCAGATTGTGAAGACTATAATTCTTAACCCTTCAATGCGCAGGCACAAACGAAAATCCAGAAGCCTCAAGACCAACCAGGAAAACATGATCTCATCAAAAGAACTAAATAAAGCAGGCACCAGAAACCAATCCAAAAAAAAAAAAAAAAAAAAAAAAAAAGAAAAAGAAAAAAAAAAGAAAAAGAAAAAATACAGATATATGACATTTTAGACAGAAAATTCCAAATAGCTATCTTGAGAAAACTCAATTAAATTCAAGACAACACAGAGAATAAATTGAAAATGTCATCATACAAATTTTAAAAACATATTGAAATAATTAAGCAGTATCAAGCAGAAATTCTGGAGTTGAAAATGCAATTGATATACAGAAGAAGACATCAGAGTCTCTTAACAACAGAATTGGTCAAGCTGAAAGAATTAGTGACCTTGAAAATAGGCTGTTTGAAAACACATAGTCAGAGGAGACAATAAAAAGAATAAAAAAGACTGACACATGCATACAAGATCTAGAAAATAGCCTTAAAAGGGAAATCTAAGGGGTATTGACCTTAAAGAAGAGGTAGAAAAATAGATAAGGGTAGAAAGTTTATTCAAAGTGATAATAACAAAGAACAACCCATAGAAAAATGCATTAATATTCAAGTATAAAACTAAAGAACACCAAGCAGAATTAACCCAAATAAGACTACCATAAGACATTTAATAATCAAATTCCCAAAGTTTAAGGAAAAGAAAGGACCCTAAAAGCAGCAATAGAAAAGAAACAAATAACATTAAATGGAGCTTCAATATGTCTGGCAGCAAATCTTTCCGTGGAAATCTTACAGGGTAGGAGAGCATGACAGGACGTATTAAAAGTACTGAAGAAAAAATCCCTGCATCCCAGAATAGTATATTCAGGGAAAATATCCTTCAAACATGAAGGAGAAATAAATACTACCTCAAACGAACAAAAGCTAAGGTATTTCATAACCACCAGACCTGTCTTAACAAGAAGTGCTAAAGGAAGTTCTTCAACCTAAAAGAAAATGATGTCACTCATGGGTAATAGTAAGTACACAGAAAATCACAGAATATTTTAACACTGTAATTGTGCTCTGCAAACTATTCATACCTTGAGTAGAAAGACCAAATATTGAACCAATCAAAATAGTAACTACAATAACTTTTGATGACATAGATAGTAGAAGATGTAGTGGAAACAATAAAAAGGTCAAAAGCAGGAGGATGAAGTTAAATTGTAGTGT
This sequence comes from Rhinopithecus roxellana, assembly GCF_007565055.1. Taxonomy (NCBI): domain Eukaryota; kingdom Metazoa; phylum Chordata; class Mammalia; order Primates; family Cercopithecidae; genus Rhinopithecus; species Rhinopithecus roxellana. The sequence continues at coordinate 45,837,773 of NC_044555.1, forward strand.
TTCATTTGTTTATTCTTCCTTGCTTGTCGGTTAGCTAGATTGTTTATGCAATCAGGGTTAAGTTTTCGTTAAGTTTAAAATAATGGGTTATTATTTGCAATCCTCATGGTAACGTCAAGTAAAAAAAAAAAAAAAAAAAAAAAAAAAAAAAAAAAAAAAACCTCACAATAGATACACAAAAAGTAAAAGTAAAAAATGAGAACATACCACAAGAAAAAAATCACCGTTATTAAAAGCAACATAGGAAAGAAGGAAATAAAGGGAGAGAAGACCACAATAATGGAAAACAAATTAAAATATGTCAGGAGTAAGCTCTTACTTATCAATAATAATTTTGAATTTAATAGTACTGAACAATCCAATCAAAAGACAGAGTAGCTGAATGGACAAGAAAATAACACCCAACCAAACGGGCACACCAGATTATACCCACACCTTGCCGGGAGGGCCCTACGACCACGGAGCCTCCCTCACTGCTAGCACAGCAGTCTGCAATCTAACCGCAAGGCAGCAGCAAGGCTGCGGGAGGGGCGCCTGCCATTGCTGAGGCTTAAGTAGGTAAACAAAGCCGCTGGGAAGCTCGAACTGGGTGGAGCTTACAACAGCTCAAGGAAACCTGCCTATCTCTGTAGAATCCACCTCTGGGGACAGGGCACAGCTAAACAACAACAACAAAAAAGCAGCAGATACCAGTGCAGATGCAAACGACTGTCTGACAGATTTGAACAGAGCAGTGGATCTCCCAACACGGAGGTTGAGATCTGAGAAGGGACAGACTGCCTGCTCAAGTGGGTCCCTGACCCCTGAGTAGCCTAACTGGGAGACATCCCCCACTAGGGGCAGTCTGACACCCCACACCTCACAGGGTGAAGTACACTCCTGAGAGGAAGCTTCCAAAGCAAGAATCAGACAGGTACATTCGCTGTTCAGCAATATTCCATCTTCTGAAACCTCTGCTGCTGATACCCAGGCAAACAGGGTCTGGAGTGGACCTCAAACAATCTCCAACAGACCTACAGCTGAGGGTCCTGACTGTCAGAAGGAAAACTATCAAACAGGAAGGACAACTAGACCAAAACCCCATCAGTACGTCACCATCATCAAAGACCAGAGACAGATAAAACCACGAAGATGGGGAAGAAGCACGGCAGAAAAGCTGAAAATTCAAAAAATAAGAGCACATCTCCCCCTGCAAAGGAGCGCAGCTCATCACCAGCAATGGATTGAAGCTGGTCAGAGAATGACTTTGATGAGATGAGAGAAGAAGGCTTCAGTCCATCAAATTTCTCAGAGCTAAAGGAGGAATTACGTACCCAGTGCAAAGAAACTAAAAATCTTGAAAAAAGAGTGGAAAAATTGAGAGCTAGAAAAATTAATGCAGAGAAGTTCATAAACGAAATCACAGAGATGAAAAACATGACACAAGAAATATGTGACAAATCCACAAGCTTCAGTAACCGACTCGATCAACTGGAAGAAAGAGTATCAGTGACTGAGGATCAAGTAAATGAAATGAAGTGAGAAGAGAAACCAAAAGAAAAAAGAAGAAAAAGAAATGAACAAAGCCTGCAAGAAGTATGGGATTATGGAAAAAGACCAAATCTACGTCTGATTGGGGTGCCTGAAAGTGAGGGGGAAAATGGAACCATGTTGGAAAACACTCTTCAGGATATCATACCGGAGAACTTCCCCAACCTAGTAGGGCAGGCCAACATTCAAATTCAGGAAATACAGAGAATGCCACAAAGATACTCCTCGAGAAGAGCAACTCCAAGACACATAATTGCCAGATTCACCAAAGTTGAAATGAAGGAAAAAATCTTCAGGGCAGCCAGAGAGAAAGGTCGGGTTACCCACAAAGGGAAGCCCATCAGACTAACAGCAGATCTCTTGACAGAAACTCTACAAGCCAGAAGAGAGTGGGGGCCAATATTCAACATTCTTAAAGAAAAGAATTTTGAACCCAGAATTTCATATCCAGCCAAACTAAGTTTCATCAGTGAAGGAGAAATAAAATCCTTTACAGATAAGCAAATGCTTAGAGATTTTGTCACCACCAGGCCTGCCTTACAAGAGACCCTGAAGGAAGCCCTAAGCATGAAAAGGAAAAACCGGTACCAGCCATTGCAAAAACATGCCAAAATGTAAAGACCATCGAGGCTAGGAAGAAACTGCATCAACTAACGAGAAAAATAACCAGTTATTATCATAATGGCAGGATCAAGTTCACACATAACAATATTAACCTTAAATGTAAATGGGCTAAATGCTCCAATTAAAAGACACAGACTGGCAAACTGGATAAAGAGTCAAGACCCATCAGTCTGCTGTTTTCCGTAGACCCATCTCACATGCAGAGATATACATAGGCTCAAAATAAAGGGATGGTGGAAGATCTACCAAACAAATGGAGAACAAAAAAAAGCAGGGATTGCAATCCTAGTCTCTGATAAAATAGACTTTAAACCATCAAAGATCAAAAGAGACAAAGAAGGCCATTACCTAATGGTAAAGGGATCAATTCAACAGGAAGAGCTAACTATCCTAAATATATATGCACCCAATACAGGAGCACCCAGATTCATAAAGCAAGTCCTTAGAGACTTCCAAAGAGACTTAGACTCCCATACAATAATAATGGGAGACTTCAACACTCCACTGTCAACATTAGACAGATCAATGAGACAGAAAGTTAACAAGGATATCTAGGAATTGAACTCATCTCTGCACCAAGTGGACCTAGTAGACATCTATAGAACTCTCCACCCCAAATCAACAGAATATACATTCTTCTCAGTGCCACATTGCAGTTATTCCAAAATTGACCACATAATTGGAAGTAAAGCACTCCTCAGCAAATGTAAAAGAACAGAAATTATAACAAACTGTCTCTCAGACCACAGTGCAATCAAACTAGAACTCAGGACTAAGAAACTCAAAAAAAATCGCTCAACTACATGGAAACTGAACAACCTGCTCCTGAATGACTACTGGGTACATAACGAAATGAAGGCAGAAATAAAGATGTTCTTTGAAACCAATGAGAACAAAGATACAACATACCAGAATCTCTGGGACACGTTTAAAGCAGTGTGTAGAGGGAAATTTATAGCACTAAATGCCCACAAGAGAAAGCAGGAAAGATCTAAAATTGGCACTCTAACATCACAATTAAAAGAACTGGAGAAGCAAGAGCAAACACACTCAAAAGCTAGCAGAAGGCATGAAATAACTAAGATCAGAGCAGAATTGAAGGAGATAGAGACGCAAAAAACCCTCCAAAATATCAATGAATCCAGGAGTTGGTTGTTTGAAAACATCAACAAAATTGACAGACTGCTAGCAAGACTAATAAAGAAGAAAAGAGAGAAGAATCAAATAGATGTAATAAAAAATGATAAAGGGGATATAACACCTCTATGTAAATCAACTAGAAAATCTAGAAGAAATGGATATTTCCTTAGACACTTACACTCTTCCAAGACTAAACCAGGAAGAAGTTGAATCCCTGAATAGACCAATAGCAGGCTCTGAAATTGAGGCAATAATTAACAGCCTACCCACCAAAAAAAGTCCAGGACCAGATGGATTCACAGCTGAATTCTACCAGAAGTAGAAGGAAGAGCTGGTACCATTCCTTCTGAAACTATTCCAAACAATAGAAAAAGAGGGAATCCTCCCTAACTCATTTTATGAGGCCAACATCATCCTGATACCAAAGCCTGGCAGAGACACAACAAATAAAGAGAATTTTAGACCAATATCCCTGATGAACATCGATGCAAAAATCCTCAATAAAATACTGGCAGACCGGATTCAGCAGCACATCAAAAACCTTATCCACCATGATCAAGTGGGCTTCATCCCTGGGATGCAAGGCTGGTTCAACATTCGCAAATCAATAAACGTAATCCAGCATATAAACAGAACCAAAGACAAGAACCACATGATTGTCTCAATAGATGCAGAAAAGGCTTTTGACAAAATTCAACAGCCCTTCATGCTAAAAACGCTCAATAAATTCGGTATTGATGGAACGTACATCAAAATAATAAGAGCTATTTATGACAAACCCACAGCCAATATCACACTGAATGAGCAAAAACCGGAAAAATTCCCTTTGAAAACTGGCACAAGACAGGGATGCCCTGTCTCACCACTCCTATTCCACATTGTGTTGGAAGTTCTGGCTAGGGCAATCAGGCAAGAGAAAGAAATAAAGGGTATTCAGTTAGGAAAAGAAGAAGTCAAATTGTCCCTGTGTGCAGATGACATGATTGTATATTTAGAAAACCCCATTGTCTCAGCCCAAAATCTCCTTAAGCTGATAAGCAACTTCAGCAAAGTCTCAGGATACAAAATTAATGTGCAAAAATCACAAGCATTCTTATACACCAGTAACAGACAAGCAGAGAGCCAATTCAGGAATGAACTTCCATTCACAATTGCTTCAAAGAGAATAAAATACCTAGGAATCCAACATACAAGGGATGTCAAGGACCTCTTCAAGGAGAACTACAAACCACTGCTCAGTGAAGTCAAAGAGGACACAAACAAATGGAAGAACATACCATGCTCATGGATAGGAAGAATCAATATCGTGAAAATGGCCATACTGCCCAAGGTCATTTATAGAATCAATGCCTTCCCCATCAAGGTACCAATGAGTTTCTTCACAGAATTGGAAAAAAAACTGCTTTAAAGTTCATATGGAAACAAAAAACAGCCCGCATTTCCAAGACACTCCTAAGTCAAAAGAACAAAGCTGGAAGCATCACGCTACCTGACTTCAAACTATACTACAAGGCTACAGTAACCAAAACAGCATGGTACTGGTACCAAAACAGAGATATAGGCCAATGGAACAGAACAGAGTCCTCAGAAATAACACCACATATCTACAGCCATCTGATCTTTGACAAATCTGAGAGAAACAAGAAATGGGGAAAGGATGCCCTATTTAATAAATGGTGCTGGGAAAATTTGCTAGCCATAAGTAGAAAGCTGAAACTGGATCCTTTCCTTACTCCTTATACGAAGATTAATTCAAGATGGATTAGAGACTTAAATGTTAGCCTTAATACCATAAAAACCCTAGAAGAAAACCCAGGTAATACCATTCAGGACAGAGGCATGGGCAAGGACTTCATGTCTAAAACACCAAAAGCAACGGCAACAAAAGTCAATATTGACAAATGGGATCTAATTAAACTGAAGAGCTTCTGCACAGCAAAAGAATCTACCATCAGAGTGAACAGGCAACCTACTGAATGAGAGAAAATTTTTGCAATCTACTCATCTGACAAAGGGCTACTATCCAGAACCTACAAAGAACTCAAACAAATTTACAAGAAAAAAACATACAACCCCATCAAAATTTGGCAAAGGATATGAACAGACATTTCTCAAAAGAAGACATTCTTCCAGCCAACAGACACATGAAAAAATGCTCATCATCACTCGCCATCAGAGAAATGCAAATCAAAACCACAATGAGATACCATCTCACACCAGTTAGAATGGCTATCATTAAGAAGTCAGGAAACAACAGGTGCTGGAGAGGATGTGGACAAATAGGAACATTTTTACACTGTTGGTGGGATTGTAAACTAGTTCAACCATTATGGAAAGCAATATGGCAATTCCTCAAGGATCTAGAACTAGATGTACCATATGACCCAGCCATCCCACTACTGGGTATATACCCAAAGGCTTATAAATCATGCTGCTATAAAGACACATGCACACGTATGTTTATTGTGGCACTATTCACAATACCAAAGACTTGGAATCAACCCAAATATCCATCTGTGACAGATTGGATTAAGAAAATGTGGCACATATGCACCATGGAATATTATGCAGCCATAAAAAAGGATGAGTTTGCGTCCTTTGTAGGGACATGGATGCAGCTGGAAACCATCATTCTTAGCAAACTATCACAAGAAGAGACAACCAAACACCGCATGTTCTCACTCATAGGTGGGAACTGAACAATGAGATCACTTGGACTCGGGAAGGGGAACATCACACATCGGGGCCTATCATGGGGAGGGGGGAAGGTGGAGGGATTGCATTGGGAGTTATACCTGATGTAAATGACGAATTGTTGGGTGCTGACGAGTTGATGGGTGCAGCACACCAAGATGGCACAAGTATACATATGTAACAAACCTGCACGTTATGCACATTTACCCTAGTACTTAAAGTATAATAATAATAATAAAAAAATACAGTTAGCTACCAGCATCATAATAACTGGAGACTTCAACACTACACTTTCAGCATTGGACAGATCATCCAAACTGTATATCAATAAAGAAATATCAGACGATCTGCACTATACACCAGATTGACCTCATAGATATTTACAAAACATTTTATCGAACAGCAACAGATTACAAATGCTTCACAGCATATGGATCATTCTCAAGAATAGACCATATGTTTGGACACAATACGAGTCTTAAAAAATTTAAAAAATAATGAAATTATATCAAGTATCTTCTCAGACCACAATGGAATAAAACGAGGAATCAATAGCAAGAGGAATTTTGGAAACTATATAAAGACGTGAAAATTAAACAATATACTCTTGAATGGCCAGTGGGTCAATGAAGAAATTAAGAAGAAATTTAAACATTTACTGAAACAAATAATAATAGAAACTCAATATGCCGTTACCTGTGGAGTACAGCAAAAACAGTTCTAAGAACAAAGTTTATACCTATAGGCACTTACATCAAAGAGATTAAAAAGAAAACTTCTAATATATCACCTAATGATACGTTTCTTTTAGGTTCAGGACACATGTGCAGGTTTGTTAGATAAATTTGTGTCATGGGGATTTGTTGTACAGTTTATTTTATCACCCAGGTGCAAAGCCCACTACTCATTAGTTATTTTTTGTGTTCCTGTCCCTCCTCCCACACTTCACTCTCTGATAGATCCCCGTGTCTGTTGTTCCCCTCTTTTTGTCCCACTTAACGTGAGAACATGCGATATTTCATCTTCTGTTTCTGTGTCGGTGTGCTAAAGATAATGGTCACCAGCTTCACACATGTTCTTACAAAGAACATTATCTTATTCTTTTTATGGCTGCATAGTATTCCATGATGAACATGTACCATAGTTTCTTCATCCACTTATACCATTGATGGGCATTTAGTTGATTCCATGTCTTTGCTTTTGTAAATAGTCCTGCAATGAACATACCTGTGCATGTTTTTATGATAGAACAATTTGTATTCCTTTGGATATATATACAGCAATTGGATCACTGGGTTGACTAGTAGTTCTGTTTCTAGCTCTTTGAGGAATATACAAAGTTTTTTCGACAATGGTTGAGCTAATTTACACTACCACCAACAGTGCATAAGCATTCTCTTCTCTCCAAAACCTCAAATCTCATTGTGATTTTGATTTGCATTTCCCTAATGATGAGTAATGTTGAGCATTTTTTTCATATACTTGTTGGCTGCATGTATGTCTTATTTTGAAAATTGTCTGTTCATGCCCTTTGCCCACTTTTTAATTTTTTTTTTGGTAAATATGTTTAAGCTTCTTATAGATGCTGTATATTAGACCTTTGTCAGATCCACAAGTGACAAATATTTTCATCCATTCTTTAGGGTATCTGTTTACTCTGTTCATAATGTGTTTTGCTGTGTAGAAGCTATTAAGTTTAGTTAGATCCCATTTGTCAATTCTTGCATTTGTTCCAATTGCTTTTGGCATTTCCATCATGAAATCTTTGCCGGTTCCTTTGTCCAGAATGGTATTGCCTAGGTTGTCTTCCAGTGTTTTTATAGTTTTGGGTTTTACATTTTAGTCTTTAATCCAACTGTAGTTGAGTTTTGTATACAGTGAAAGGTAAGGGGGTCCAATTTCAATCTTCTACATATGGCTAGCCAGTTATTCCCACTCCATTTATTAAATAAAGAGTCATTTCTCCATTGCTTGTTTTTGTCAGCTTTGTCAAAGATCAGCTGGTTGTAGGCATGCAGCTTTGTTTCTGGGCTCTCTGTTCTGTTCCATTGTTCTATGTGTTTGTTTTTGTACCAGTATTATGCTGTCTTGGTTACTGGAGCCTTGTAGTATAGTTTTAAGTCAAGTAACATGATGCTTTCAGTTTTGTTCTTTTTGCCTAGAACTGTCTTGGCTAGTCAGGCTTTATTTTTGGTTTGACATAAATTTTAAAATACTTTTTCCAGTTCTGTCAAAAATGTTATTGGTAGTTTGATAGAAATGCCATTCAATCTGTAAATTGCTTTTTTGCGGTATGGCCATTCTAATGATATTAATTCTTCCTATCCATTTGTATTAGTCTATTCTCACACTGCTAGAAAAAAATACCTGAGACTGGGTAACTTACAAAGGAAAGAGGTTTAATTGACTCACAGTTCCACATGGCTGGGGAGACCTCAGGCAACTTAAAATCATGGCTCAGGGAAGTAGCAGACACCTTCCTCACAAGGCAGCAGGAGAAAGAAGTGTGAAGAAAGTGAAAGGGGAAGAGTCATTTATAAAATCACTAGATCTCCTGAGAACTCACTCACTATCATGAGCATAGAATGGGGGAATTTGCCCCAATGATTGAGTCACCTCCCACCAAGTCTCTCCCTCAACATCTGGGTATTACGATTTGAGATGAGATTTGGAAGGGAACACAAAGCCAAATTATATCACTATTAGAATAAAACGTTTTTTCATTTGTTGTGTCATTTCTGATTTATTTCAGCAGCTTTTTGTAATTCTTATTGTAGATATCTTTCACCTCCTTGGTTAGCGGTGCTCATAGATATTATATTCTTTTTGTGTCAATTGTGAATGGAATTGCATCCCTGATTTGGATCTTGGCTTGGTTGCTGTTGGTGTATAGGACTGCTAGTGATTTTTGTACATTGATTTGGTATTCTGAAACTTTGTTGAAGTTCATTATCAGCTTTAGAAGCTTTTGGACCAAGACTATGGGGTTTTCCAGATGTAGAATTATGTCTTCTGTAAACAGAGATAGCTTCACTTCCTCTTTTCTTATTTTGAAGTCTTTTATTTCTTTCTTTTACCTAATTGCTCTGGCCAGGATTTCTAATACTATGTTGAATAAGAGTGGTTAGAGAGAACATCCTTGTTTTGTGCCGGTTTTGAAGGAGAGTGTTTGAAGCTTTAGTCTCTTCAGTATGATGTTCGCTATGAGGTTTTTGTAGGTGGAACTTATTATTTTGAAGTATTTTACTTCGATATCCAGTTTGTTGAGAGTTTTTAACATGAAGAGATGTTGAATATTATTAAAAGCCTTTTCTGCATCTATTGAGATGATCATGTGATTTTGTCTTTACTTCTGTTTATGTAATGAATCATGTTTATTGATATGCATATGTTATAGAAAACTTGTATCCCAGGGATAAAGCCTACTTAATTGTTCTGGATTAGAATTTGATGTGCTGCTGGATTCAATTTGCTAGTATTTTGTTAAGAATTTTTGCATCTATGTTCATAAAAAATATTTTCCTGAAGTTTTCTGTTTGTTGAGTCTCTGCAGGATTTACTATCAGGATTATTCTGGTCTCATATAATGAATTACGGAGGAGTCCTTCCTCCTCAATGTTTTGGAATTTTTTCAGTAGAAATGGTAACAGCTATTCTTTGAACATCTGGTAGAATTCAGTTGCAAATCCATCTCATCCCAGGTTTTTTTTGGTTGGTAGGCTCTTTATTACTGATTCAATCTTGCAGCTCATTATTGATCTGTTCAGAGATTCATTTCTTCCTGATTCTGTCTTTGGAGGGCATACATGTCCAGGAATTTATCCATTTCCTTCATATTTTCTAGTACGTGTGCATAGAGGTACTCACAATGGTCTCTGATTCTTATCTGCATTTCTGTGGGGTTAGTGGTAGTATCTCCTTTGTTGTTTCTAATTATGTTTATTTGAATTTTCTCTGTTTCCTTTTTTATTAGTCTAGCTTTAGTCTAGCTAGTAATCTATTTTATTTATTCATTTTTTTTTTTTTTTTCAAAAATCAGCTCCTAGCTTCCTTGGTCTTTTAAAAGGTTATTTATGTCTCAATCTCCTTCAGTTCAAGTCTGATTTTGGTCTTGTTTTGTCTTCTCTTAGCTTTGAGGTTAGTTTGCTCTTGCTTCTCTAGTTCTTTTAGCTATAATATTTGTTAATTGAGGTCTTTTTAACTTCTTCATGTGGGTGTCTAGTGCTATAAATTTCCCTCTTAATACTGCTTTAGATGAGTGCCAGTGATTCTCATATGTTGTATCATTATTTTCATTAGTTTTCTTGTTTTAAATCTTGATTTGTGCCTTAATTTTATTATTTATTCAAAAGTCATCCTGGGACAGGTTATTTAATTTCCAAGTTTGTATGGTTTTGAGTAATTCTCTTAGTCTTGAATTCTATTTTTATTGTGCTGTGACTCAAGAGAGTGATTACTATAAATTTGTTTTGTTTTGTTTTGTTTGTATTTCCTGAGATTTCTTTTATGTTCAGTTGTGTGGTCACATTGATTTTAGAATATGTGCCATGTGGCAATGAGAAGAATATATATTCTGTTGCTTTGGGGTGTGGAGTTTTGTAAATGTCTGTCAGATCCTTTTGGTCCATTGTTGAGTTTAGGTCCTAAATATCTTTGTTAATTTTCTGCCTTGATGAACTAATATGGGGGTGTTGAAGTCTCCCACTGTTATGGCATTAGAGTGTAAGACTTTTTGAAGGTTTCTAAGATCTTGCTTTATGAATCTGTGGGCTCCTGCGTTGAGTACATAGATATTTAAGATAGTTATGTCTTCTTGTTTAATTAACTTCATTACTATTATATAATACTCGATTTGTCTTTTTAGATCTATGTTGCTTTAAAGCCTGTTTTGTCTGAAATTAGGATTCCAATCCCTGATTTTTTTCTATTTTTCATTTGCTTGGTAGATTTTTATTCATCCTTTTATTTTGAGCCTATGGGTGTCATGGCATGTGAGATGGTTCTTTTGAAGACAGCATACCATTGGGTCTTTCTCCTTTATCCACCTGGCCACTGTGTGCCTTTTGTAATTGGGACTTTTAGCCCATTTATATTCAAGATTAGTATTGATATGTGTTGATTTGATTCTGTTATCATGTTGTTGGTTATCATGATTGTTAATATGATTGCTTTATAGTACAACTGGTCTCTGTACTTAAATGTGTTTTTGTAGTGGCTGGTAATGGTATATTCTTTCTATATTTAATGCTTCTTTTGGAAACTCTTGAAAGGTAGTTCTGCTGGTAATAAATTCCCTCAGCATTTACTTGTCTGAAAAAGATTTAATTTTTCCTTCACTTATGAAGTTTAGTTTGGATAGGTATGAAATTCTTTGTTCTTTTTTATCTATTTAAAAATGTTGAAAATAGGCCCATGACCTTGGGCTTGGAGATTTTCTGCTGAGAGTTTCACTGTTAGTCTAAAGGTCTAAAGAGCTTCCTTTTGTAGGTGACTTTTTTTTTTTTTCTTTTTAGCTGCTTTAGCAGTATTTCTTTTATTTCAACATTTCATAATCTAATGATTATGTATCTCGGGGATGATCTTCTTGTGAAGTATTTTGTGAGGACTCTCTGCATTTCTTAAATTTAAATGATGGCCTCTCTAGCAAGGTTGAGGAAGTTCTCATGGATGATATCTCGTGATATGGTTTGGCTGTGGCCCCACCCAAACCTCATTTTGAATTGCAGATCCCATAATTCCCTCATGCAGTTGGAGGGATCCAGTGGGATATGATTGAATCATGGGGTCAGTATTCCTCATACTGTTCTCGTGGTAGTGAATAAGTGTCATGAGATCTGATGGTTTTATAAGGGGGAACCCCTTTTGCTTGGCTCTCATTCTCTTGTGCTATGTGTCTTTCACCTTCTGCCATGATAATGAGGCCTCCCCAGCCATGTGAAACTGTGAAGTCCATTAAACCTCTTTATTTTGAAGATTTCCTAGTCTTGAGTATGTCTTTATCAGCGGCATGAAAACAGACTAATATAGTAAATTGGTACCAGCAGAGTGCAGCACTATAGAAAAGATACCTGAAAATGTGGAATCCAGTTTGGAACTGAGTAACAGGCAGAGGGTGAAGACAGGAAAATGTGGGAAAGTTTGAAACTTCCTAGAGACTTGTTGAATGATTTTGACAAAAATGCTGATAATGATGTGGACAAAGAAATCCAGGCTGAGGTGGTCTCAGATGGAGATTAGGAACTTACTGGCAAGTGGAACAAAGGTAACTCTTGTTATGTTTTAGCAAAGAGACTGTCAGGATTGTGCCCCTGCCCTAGAGATTTGTGGAACTTTGAACTTGAGAGAGATGATTTAGGCTATCTGGCAGAAGACATTTCTAAGCAGCAAAGCATTGAAGAGATGACTTGGGTGTTGTCAAAAGCATTCAGTTTTAAAAGGGAAATAGAGCATAAAAGTTCAGAAAATTTGCAGCCTGACAATGCAATAGAAAAGAAAATCCCATTTTCTGGGGAGAAATTCAAGCTGGGTGCAGAAATTTGCATAAGTAACTAGGAGCTGAATGATAATCTCCAAGACAATGCGGAAAATATCTCCAGGGTATGTTAGAGGTCTTCATGGCAGCACCTTCCTTCGTGGGCCTGAAGCCTAGGAGATAAAAAATGGTTTTCTGGGCTGGGCCCAGTGTCCCCCTGCCATGTGCAGCACAGGGTCTTGGCACCCTGTGTCCCAGCTGCTCCAGCCATGGCTTACAGGGGCGAATGTAGCGCTCAGGCTGTGGCTTCAGAGGGTGCAAGTCCCAAGCCTTGGTAGTTTCCACATGGTGTTGAGACTGAAAGTACACAGAAGTCAAGAAGTGGGGTTTGGGAACCTCCACCTAGATTTCAGAGGATGTGTGGAAATGTCTGGATGTCCAGGAAGAAGTTTGCTATAGGGGCAGGGTCCTCATGGAGAACCTGTGTTAGGGCAGTGCAGAGAGAAATGTTGGTTTGGAGCCCCCAAACAGAGTTTCTACTGGGCATTTGCCTAGTGGAGCTGTGAGAAGAGGGGCAGCCTTCTCCAGACCCCAGAATGATAGGTCCACCAACAGCTTGCATTGTGAACCTGGAAAAGTTACAGACAATCAATGCAAGCACATGAAAGCAGCTGGGAGGGAGGCTATACCCTGCAAAGTCACAGGGGTGGAGCTTCCCAAGACCATGGAAAAGCACCTTTTGCATCAGCGTGACCTGGATGTGAGACATGGAGTCAAAGGAGATGGTGTTGGAAATTTAAGATTTGAATGTCCTGCTGGATTTTGGACTTGCATGGGGCTTGTAGCCCCTTTGTTTTGGCCAATTTCTCCCATTTGGAATGGCTATATTTACCCAATGCCTGTATCCCCATTGTGTCTAGGAAGTAGGTAACATGCTTTTGATTTTCCAGGCTCATAGGTGAAAGGGACTTGCCTTGTTTCAGATGAGACTTTGGACTATGGACTTTTGAGTTAACGCTAAAATGAGTTAAGATTTTGGGGGACTGTTGGGAAGACATGATTGGTTTTGAAATTTGAGGACATAAGATTTGGGAGGGGCCAGGGGTGGAAAGATATGGTTTGGCTGCGCCTCCACTCAAATCTCATCTTGAATTTTAGCTCCCATAATTCTCTTGAGTTGTGGAAGGTACTCAGTGGGAAATGATTGAATCATAGAGGCAGTTTCCACCATACTATTCTCGTGGTAGTAAACAAGTCTCACCAGATCTAATGGTCTTATAAGGATAAACCCCTTTCACTTGGGTCTCATTCTCTTCTCTTGTCTGCCACATATGAAATGTGCCTTTCACCTTCTGCCATGATTGTGAGGTCTCCATAACCATGTGAAACTGTGAGTCCTTTAAACCTCTTTCTTCTGTAAATTGCTCAGTCTCGGGTGTGTCTTTATCAGCAGCATGAAAACGGACTAATACATGATGAAATATGTTTTTCAACTTGCTTCCATTCTCCCCACTTCTTTCAGATATGCCAATGAGTCAAGGAATTTTTAATCCCATATTTTTGGAGGTTTTATTCATTCCTTTTTATTCCTTTAAAAAATTCTTATCTGACTCTCTTATTTGAGAAAGCCAGTCTTTAAGCTTGAGATTCTTTTCTCTGTTAGGTTTATTCTGCTAACACTTGTAATTGCATTATGAAATTACTGTAGTGTGTTTTTCAGTTCTATAAGATTGCTTGCATTCTTTTCCATACTGGCCATTTTGTCTGTCAGCTCCTGTATTATTTCACTGTGATTCTTGGATTCCTTAGATTGGATTTCAGTGTTCTCCTGAATCTCGATGATCTTTGTTTCTATCTATATTTTGAATTCGACTTCTGTCGCTTTAGCCATCTCTGTTTGGTTAAGAATCATTGCTGGAGATCTACTGTAACCATTTGGAGTAAGGAAGGTACTCAGGCATTTTGACTTTTCAGAGTAATTGTGCTGGTTCTATCTCATCCTTGTGGGCTAATTTTATTTTCATCTTCAAAGTTGCTGTCCTTTGGATGGAGTTTTTAATAATTTTATCCTATTTGATGACCTCGAGAATTTGATTGGGTATAAGGTGGGTTCAGTCGACCGTCTTCATTTTTGGAAGACTTTTAGGAGGCCAAGGCCAGCTAAGGATGCTTGGACTGCATTTTCTAACACTGAAGGGCTGATATCGGGCTCTGGCTTTGCTCTCCGGCTCTTTAAGTTTAGGAACCTGCTGTGCTGGAGGGGTCAAGGTGCTTCCCGACCTCTGGTCACTACATGCTGATGGATGCTGCCAGCAAAAGCACTTTGTAGCAGTAGGATCCATCCTTGTTCACATGTGCCATCTGCAGTGGCAGTGTCATCATTGTGGCAAGGTGCATGCTCATCAGCTGCTGCAGGGCGCTAGCAGTTGCCAGGGTGCCATCCTCCATGTGGGTGTTTACAGCAGTGACAATGTGGCCTGGGGTGCGAGGGAGCCACCAGCTACTGCAAACATTTGCACAGGTGGTAGTGTTAGCATGGGGATGACGCACTTGTGACCAGAGGACTGTGTGTGCCCCCTATGTACAATCATGTGGGTGGTCACGGCCACTATGGGTGAGGTAGTTTCACTGTTCTTCATGCCTAGTTTTGCACCTAATTTGCTTGACTAGTGGAGGTAATGATACATTTTAAATAAATAGAAAAGCAAGAGCAAATCAAATCCAAAATTAGGAGAAAAAATAATTAATATTGGACTGTAAATGAATAAATCTGAAATTAAGGACACAAAGCGAAAGATAAATGTTAGAAAAAGTTGTTGTTATTTTTAAAAAGAATCAACAAACCTTTAGTCAGACTAACTCCAAAAAAGATAGAAGGCTGAAGTAAATAAAAGCATAGATGGAAAAGGAGTCATTACAACCAATACCAGAGAAATTCAAAGGGTCATTAGAGGCTACTATGAGCAACTATATGCTAATAAGTTGGAAAGCCTAGAAGAAACGGATAAATGTCTAGACACATAACCTAACAAGATTGAACAATGAAGGTATCCAAAACTCGAACAGACCAATAACAAGTAATGACACTAAAGCCATAATAAAACTCTCCCAGCCAAGGAAACCCAGATGGCTTTCATGCTGGTATTTTTCAAACTTTTGAAGAAATAATACCAATGCCACTCCAACTATTCCCCAAAAATAAGGGGAAGGGAGTATTTCCAAAATTTTTCTATGGGAACATTATTATCCTGATACAAAATGAGACAAAACCACATGAAACAATGGAAACTACAAAGCAACATCACTGATGAACATTCATGCAAGAGTCTTCAACAAAATACTAGCAAACCAAGTTCAAAAAAACACATTAAAAAGACTGTTAATCATGAACCAAGTGGAGTTTACCCAAAGGATGCAAAAATTATTCAACATACGGAAATCAACCAATGTGATATGTCATATCAAAAGAATGAATAACAAAAACGTTAAGATTATTTCAATTGATGCTGCAAAAGTATTTGAAAAAATTCAGCATGGCTTCATGACAAAAGAAACCCTTCAAAAAATGGTAAAAAAACGAACATACCTCAACACAATAAAAGCCATATATGACAGATTCATAGCTACTATCATACAAAATAGGAAAAATATGAAAGCTTTTCTTCTAAGATCTGGAACATCACAGAATGCACACTTTCACCACTGCCATTCAACATAGCAAAAAAGTCTTGGAAAGATCAATCAGCCAGGAGAAAGAAATAAATTTCTTCTAAATTGGTTAGGAGGAAGATAAATTATTGTTGTTTGCAGATCATACAATCATATATTTGCAAAAAACCTAAAGACTTCACAAAAAAACCTATTAGAACCCATTTAAAAATTCAGTAACATTGCAAGATACAAAATCAACATACAAAAATTAGCAGCACTTCTACATAACAGCACTGAACAATCTGAAAAATAAAGCAATAAAATATTCCCATCCACAATAGCTACAAATAAAATAAAATACCAAGGAATTAACCAAAGGAAAGAAAGATCTCTGCACTGACAACTATAAATCTTTGATGTCAGAAATTGAAGAAAACACCAAAAAATGGAAAGACATTTTATATCCATGGCTTGTTAGAAACAACATTGTTAAACATACGTGTGTAGGTGTCTTTATAGTAGAATGATTTACAATTTTTATTGTGGCACTATTCACAACAGCAAAGACTTGGAACCAACCCAAATGTCCATCAATGATAGACTGGATTAAGAAAATGTGGAGGGCGGAGCAAGATGGCTGAAGAGGAACAGCTCCAGTCTCCAACTCCCAGCGCAAGCGACACAGAAGACCGGTGATTTCTGCATTTTCAACTGAGGTACTGGGGTCATCTCACTAGGGAGTGCCGGACAATCGGTGCTGGTCAGCTGCTGGAGCCTGACCAGCGATAGCTGAAGCAGGGCGAGGCATCCCCTCACCTGGGAAGTGCAAGGGGGAAGGGAATCCCTTTTCCTAGCCAGGGGAACTGAGACACACAACACCTGGAAAATCGGGTAACTCCCACCCCAATACTGTGCTTTAAGCAACGGGCACAGCAGAAGAATATATCCCTCACCTGGCCGGGAGAGTCCCACGCCCACGGAGCCTCCCTCATTGTTAACACAGCAGTCTGCGGGGATCTAACCGCAAGGCAGCAGCGAGGCTGGGGGAGGGGCGCCCGCCATTGCTGAGGCTTAAGTAGGTAAACAAAGCCGCTGGGAAGCTCGAACTGGGTGGAGTTCACGGCAGCTCAAGGAAACCTGCCTGTCTCTATAGACTCCACTTCTGGGGGCAGGGCTCAGCTAAAAAACAACAGGGGAAACAGCAGAGGCCTGAGCAGATGCGAACGACTTTGTCTGCCAGCTTTGAAGAGAGCAGTGGATCTCCCAACACGGAGGTTGAGATCTGAGAATAGACAGACTGCCTGCACAAGTGGGTCACTGACCCCTGAGTAGCCTAACTGGGAGACATCCCCTACTAGGGACAGGCTGACAACGCACACCTCACAGGGTGGAGTACACCCCCGAGAGGAAGCTTCCAAAGTAAGAATCAGACAGGTACACTCGCTGTTCAGCAATATTCTATCTTCTGAAACCTCTGCTGCTGATACCCAGGCAAACAGGGTCTGGAGTGGACCTCAAGCAATCTCCAACAGACCTACAGCTGAGGGTCCTGACTGTCAGAAGGAAAACTATCAAACAGGAAGGACACCTATACCAAAACCCCATCACTACGTCACCATCATCAAAGACCAGAGACAGATAAAACCACAAAGATGGGGAAAAAGCAGGGCAGAAAAGCTGGAAATTCAAAAAATAAGAGCGCATCTCCCCCTGCAAAGGAGGGCAGCTCATCGCCAGCAACGGATCAAAGCTGGTCAGAGAATGACTTGACGAGATGAGAGAAGAAGGCTTCAGTCCATCAAACTTCTCAGAGCTAAAGGAGGAATTACATACCCAGTGCAAAGAAACTAAAAATCTTGAAAAAAGAGTGGAAGAATTGACAGCTAGACTAATTAATGCAGAGAAGGTCATAAACGAAATGACAGAGATGAAAACCATGACACGAGAAATACATGACAAATGCACAAGCTTCAGTAACCGACTCGATCAACTGGAAGAAAGAGTATCAGCGATTGAGGATCAAATGAATGAAATGAAGCGAGAAGAGAAACCAAAAGAAAAAAGAAGAAAAAGAAATGAACAAAGCCTACAAGAAGTATGGGATTATGTAAAAAGACCAAATCTACGTCTGATTGGGGTGCCTGAAAGTGAGGGGGAAAATGGAACCAAGTTGGAAAACACTCTTCAGGATATCATCCAGGAGAACTTCCCCAAACTAGTAGGGCAGGCCAACATTCAAATTCAGGAAATACAGAGAACGCCACAAAGATACTCCTCGAGAAGAGCAACTCCAAGACACATAATTGCCAGATTCACCAAAGTTGAAATGAAGGAAAAAATCTTCAGGGCAGCCAGAGAGAAAGGTCGGGTTAGCCACAAAGGGAAGCCCATCAGACTAACAGCAGATCTCTTGGCAGAAACTTTACCAGCCAGAAGAGAGTGGGGGCCAATATTTAACATTCTTAAAGAAAAGAATTTTAAACCCAGAATTTCATATCTAGCCGAACTAAGTTTCATCAGTGAGGGAGAAATAAAATACTCTACGGATAAGCAAATGCTTAGAGATTTTGTCACCACCAGGCCTGCCTTACAAGAGACCCTGAAGGAAGCCCTAAACATGGAAAGGAACAACCGGTACCAGCCATTGCAAAAACATGCCAAAATGTAAAGACCATCGAGGCTAGGAAGAAACTGCATCAACTAACGAGCAAAATAACCAGTTAATATCATAATGGCAGGATCAAGTTCACACATAACAATATTAACCTTAAATGTTAATGGACTAAATGCTCCAATTAAAAGACACAGACTGGCAAACTGGATAAAGAGTCAAGACCCATCAGTCTGCTGTATTCAGGAGACCCATCTCACATGCAGAGACATACATAGGCTCAAAATAAAGGGATGGAGGAAGATCTACCAGGTAAATGGAGAACAAAAAGAAGCAGGGGTTGCAATCCTAGTCTCTGATAAAACAGACTTTAAACCATCAAAGATCAAAAGAGACAAAGAAGGCCATTACATAATGGTAAAGGGATCAATTCAACAGGAAGAGCTAACTCTCCTAAATATACATGCACCAAATACAGGAGCACCCAGATTCATAAAGCAAGTGCTTAGAGACTTCCAAAGAGACTTAGACTCCCATACAATAATAATGGGAGACTTCAACACTCCACTGTCAACATTAGACAGATCAATGAGACAGAAAGTTAACAAGGATGTCTAGGAATTGAACTCATCTCTGCACCAAGCGGACCTAATAGACATCTATAGAACTCTCCACCCCAAATCAACAGAATATACATTGTTCTCAGCGACACATCGCACTTATTCCAAAATTGATCACATAATTGGAAGTAAAGCACTCCTCAGCAAATGAAAAAGAACAGAAATTATAACAAACTGTCTCTCACACCACAGTGCAATCAAACTAGAACTCAGGACCAAGAAACTCACTCAAAACGGCTGAACTACATGGAAACTGAACAACCTGCTCCTGAATGACTACTGGGTACATAACGAAATGAAAGCGGAAATAAAGATGTTCTTTGAAACCAATGAGAACAAAGATACAACATACCAGAATCTCTGGGACACATTTAAAGCAGTGTGTAGAGGGAAATTTATAGCACTAAATGCCCACAAGAGAAAGCTGGAAAGATCTAAAATTGACACTCTAACATCACAATTAAAAGAACTAGAGACGCAATAGCAAACACATTTAAAAGCTAGCAGAAGGCAAGAAATAACTAAGATCAGAGCGGAACTGAAGGAGATAGAGACACAGAAAACCCTCCAAAAAATCAAGGAATCCAGGAGTTTGTTTTTTGAAAAGATCAACAAAATTGACAGACCGCTAGCAAGGCTAATAAAGAAGAAAAGAGAGAGGAATCAAATAGACGCAATAAAAAATGATAAAGGGTATATCACCACCGACCCCACAGAATTACAAACAACCATCAGAGAATACTATAAACACCTCTCCGCAAATCAACTAGAAAATCTAGAAGAAATGTATAATTTCCTGGACACTTACACTCTTCCAAGGCTAAACCAGGAAGAAGTTGAATCCCTGAATAGACCAATAGCAGGCTCTGAAATTGAGGCAACAATTAATAGCCTACCCACCAAAAAAAGTCCAGGACCAGATGGATTCACAGCTGAATTCTACCAGAGGTACAAGGAGGAGCTGGTACCATTCCTTCTGAAACTATTCCAATCAATAGAAAAAGAGGGAATCCTCCCTAACTCATTTTATGAGGCCAACATCATCCTGATACCAAAGCCTGACAAAGACACAACAAAGAAAGAGAATTTTAGACCAATATCCCTGATGAACATCGATGCAAAAATCCTCAATATAATACTGGCAAACCGGATTCAGCAGCACATCAAAAAGCTTATCCACCATGATCAAGTGGGCTTCATCCCTGGGATGCAAAGCTGGTTCAACATTCGCAAATCAATAAACATAATCCAGCATATAAACAGAACCAAAGACAAGAACCACATGATTATCTCAATAGATGCAGAAAAGGCTTTTGACAAAATTCAACAGCCCTTCATGCTAAAAACGCTCAATAAATTCGGTATTGATGGAATGTACCTCAAAATAATAAGAGCTATTTATGACAAACCCACAGCTAATATCATTCTGAATGGGCAAAAACTGGAAAAATTCCCTTTGAAAACTGGTACAAGACAGGGATGCCCTCTCTCACCACTCCTCTTCAACATAGTGTTGGAAGTTCTGGCTAGGGCAATCAGGCAAGAGAAAGAAATCAAGGGTATTCAGTTAGGAAAAGAAGAAGTCAAATTGTCCCTGGTTCCAGATGACATGATTGTATATTTAGAAAACCCCATCGTCTCAGCCCAAAATCTCCTTAAGCTGATAAGCAACTTCAGCAAAGTCTCAGGATACAAAATTAATGTGCAAAAATCACAAGCATTCTTATACACCAGTAACAGACAAGCAGAGACCAAATCAGGAATGAACTTCCATTCACAATTGCTTCAAAGAGAATAAAATACCCAGGAATTCAACTTACAAGGGATGTCAAGGACCTCTTCAAGGAGAACTACAAACCACTGCTCAGTGAAATCAAAGAGGACACAAACAAATGGAAGAACATACCATGCTCATGGATAGGAAGAATCAATATCGTGAAAATGGCCATACTCCCCAAGGTTATTTATAGATTCAATGCCATCCCCATCAAGCTACCAATGAGTTTCTTCACAGAATTGGAAAAAACTGCTTTAAAGTTCATATGGAACCAAAAAAGAGCCCGCATTGCCAAGACAATCCTAAGTCAAAAGGACAAAGATGGAGGCGTCACCCTACCTGACTTCAAACTATACTACAAGGCTACAATAACCAAAACAGCATGGTACTGGTACCAAAACAGAGCTATAGACCAATGGAACAGAACAGAGTCCTCAGAAGTAATCTCACACATCTACAGCCATCTAATCTTTGACAAACCTGAGAGAAACAAGAAATGGGGAAAGTATTCCCTGTTTAATAAATGGTGTTGGGAAAATTGGCTAGCCATAAGGAGAAAGCTGAAACTGGATCCTTTCCTTACTCCTTATACGAAGATTAATTCAAGATGGATTAGAGACTTAAATGTTAGACTTAATACCATAAAAACCCTAGAAGAAAATCTAGGTAGTACCATTCAGGTCATAGGCATGGGCAAGGACTTCATGTCTAAAACACCAAAAGCAACAGCAGCAAAAGCCAAAATTGACAAATGGGATCTAATTAAACTAAAAAGCTTCTGCACAGCAAAAGAAACTACCATCAGAGTGAACAGGCAACCTACAGAATGGGAGAAATTTTTTGCAATCTACTCATCTGACAAAGGGCTAATATCCAGAATCTACAAAGAACTCAAACAAATATACAAGAAAAAAACAAACAACCCCATCAAAAAGTGGGCAAAGGATATGAACAGACATTTCTCAAAAGAAGACATTCATACAGCCAACAGACACATGAAAAAATGCTCATCATCACTCGCCATCAGAGAAATGCAAATCAAAACCACAATGAGATACCATCTCACACCAGTTAGAATGGCAATCATTAAAAAATCAGGAAACAACAGTTGTTGGAGAGGATGTGGAGAAATAGGAACACTTTTACACTGTTGGTGGGATTGTAAACTAGTTCAACCATTATGGAAAACAGTATGGCAATTCCTCAAGGATCTAGAACTAAAAGTACCATATGACCCAGCCATCCCACTACTGGGTATATACCCAAAGGATTATAAATTATTCTACTACAAAGACACATACACACGTATGTTTATTGCGGCACTATTCACAATAGCAAAGACTTGGAATCAACCCAAATGTTCATCTGTGACAGACTGGATTAAGAAAATTTGGCACATATACTCCATGGAGTACTATGCAGCCATGAAAAAGGATAAGTTTGCTTCCTTTGTAGGGACATGGATGCAGCTGGAAACCATCATTCTTAGCAAACTATCACAAGAAGAGAAAACCAAACACAGCATGTTCTCACTCATAGGTGGGAACTGAACAATGAGATCACTTGGACTCGGGACGGGGAACATCACGCACTGGGGCCTATCATGGGGAGGGGGGAGGGGGGAAGATGGAGGGATTGCATTGGGGAGTTATACATGATATAAATGATGAATTGATGGGTGCTGACGAGTGGATGGGTGCAGCACACCAACATGGCACAAATATACATATGTAACAAACCTGCACGTTATGCACATGTACCCTAAAACTTAAAGTTTAATTAAAAAAAAATTAAAAAAAAAAAGAAAACATAGAAACACAAAAAAGGAAAAAAAAAAGGAAATGTGGCACATATACACCACATGGAATACTATGCAGCTATAGAAAAGAATGGGTTAATGTCCTTTGTGGGACATGGATGAAGCTGGAAACCATCATTCTGAGCAAACTGTCGCAAGGACAGAAAACTAATCATCTCATGTTCTCTCTCATAGGTGGGAATTGAACAATGAGAACACTTGGACACAGGATGGGGAACATCACATACCGGGGCCTGTCGTGGGGTGGGGGGAGGTGGGAGGCATAGCATTAGGAGATATATCTAATGTAAATGACGAGTTAATGGGTGCAGCACACCAACATGGCACATGTATACATATGTAACAAACCTGCACGTTGTGCACATGTACCCTAGAACTTAAAGTATAATGATAATTAAAAAAAAGAAAATGTGCCACATATTCACCATGGAGTACTATGCAGCCATAGTAGCCCCTCTTTGCAATTTCTAAGATTAATCAGAAGCTTATAATTTTATGCCAGCTGGCAAGGATACCACCACAATTATGTTGCATACAGTCCAAGGTGTGGCTTTTCCTATCACTCTAGAAAACATAAGAAACCTTGGCAGTGTCCATGTGTTGCTAATTCTGCAAGTGTGTAGAATGCAAGAGTTGTGGGTTCATGGCAGTCTCCACTTAGATTTCAAAGGAAGTTGTAGACAGCCTGGGAATCCAGGCAGAAATTTGTCCTCAGGAGCAGAGCCATTGCCCATTGGAGCCATGTGAGTGGGGCATCCTCTGAGATGCCAGAGGACCACCTGGGCAACTGGTGGGCAACTCCAGCCTGGGGAAACTGCAGGAAAATAAAGTACTCTAACTCATGATGAGAGCTGCTGGGTGGACTGAGCTTAGATAAATCATAGGGATGGGGTTTCCTGAGGCCTTGAGAGCCCTACCCCCACCCCGGTGTGACCAAGATGTGAAACATGGAGTCGAAGAAATTGTTATGTTGCCTTTGAATTTAATATTGTTTTTCCTCCTGGGTTTTGGGCTTACTGGGTGAGCAGTTACCTCTTTCTTCTTGCCTATGTTTCCCTTTTGGAATGTGAATATCAATTCTATACCTATCCCACCATTGTATTTTGATAGTGCATAGCTTGATTAATTTCATAGAGTTATAGCTGGAGGGAAATTTGTCTCATGAATCATATCTTGAGTTTCAGCCATGACAGATTTAGAGGAGACTGGATTTAGAACTTTTGAACTGATGCTGGAACAAATTAAGGCTTTTGTGGCTACTGAGGTGATATTAATGTATTTTGCATATGATAAGAAGGTACATTTTGGGGGATAGATCTTAAATGCTAGTGTTTAAATGTGTCCCTTAAATTTCATGTGTCGGAAACATAATTTTCAATGCAATAGTGTTAAGAGGAGAGAACTTAAAAGGCGATTCGGTCATGAGGGTACTCCCGTCATGAATAGACTAATGTTGTTATTGGAGGAGTGTGTTAGTTACACTGGGAGTGAATTTCTGGTAAAATAATAAATTTGGAGTCCATTTCTCTCTTTCTCACCCAAGTGATGCCTTCTAACATGTTGCGATGCAGCAGGAAGGTAATTGAGAGGTGGGATCTCTTAATCTTGGATTTTTCAGCCTTAAGAACCAGAGCCAAATAAATTTGTATTCATTATAAATTGCCCAGTCTGGTACTCTGTTATAGAAACATGTAAAAAACTGTGACACACGGTTTCTGAGTAAAATTTGGATGTAA